>NW_013668329.1:144832-145984 GCF_000517525.1 Limulus polyphemus
TCTTTACTACAACTTTATAATGTTACGCCTACCAGAATCTTGTCGATAAATAAACGGTTTGCATATTTTAACACCATTGTACAGCATTTCTTTACTACAACTTTATAATGTTACGCCTACCAGAATCTTGTCGATAAATAAACGGTTTGCATATTTTAACACCATTGTACAGCATTTCTTTACTACAACTTTATAATGTTACGCCTACCAGAATCTTGTCGATAAATAAACGGTTTGAATATTTTAACACCATTGTACGGCATTTCTTTACTACAACTTTATAATGTTATGCCTACCAGAATCTGGTCGATAAATAAACGGTTTGAATATTTTAACACCATTGTACATCATTTCTTTACTACAACTGAATTGTAAATTTTCAAAAGAAAATGGAGGAATTTCGACACATATTATGCGACAGCGTAACATTTTTTATTCGTATGAAATACAAATGGAATACCTGCACAATATTTTACTTTTTATTAAACAGTTCAATTTTTTAGTCAGTTGTGGCTTAGTGATTAGCATGCTCGTATTGTGAATTCAACGATTCTTGGTTTGCGTCTCATTTTCACAAAACTCTGCGCACGCATTCAGACAATGAATGTTCTATAAAAGTTGGGGGTTAAGTTCTACTATTCTGTCACAAAAGAACAGCCCAAGATTTGGCGAGTTGTGCTTTTGACTAGCTGCCTCCTCCCTACTCTGTCAGTTTAAAATTGTTGATGGTCATGCGCAGAAAACAGCTTTGTAGCTTTTCGCGAAAATTCTATGATAAACACACTAACTGTCAAAGATGTCCAAGTCAGTCATTGATTTATCTTACGTTTTAAGTAAAGTTATGATGGAAATTGAACTATCAATTAGGAATTGTACCCGCAGCTCGTAGAGTTAAGATAGTCCATAAACCATTTTGCTCTTTATTTTGGGGGTTGGGAGGGGGGTGAAGGTGTTCCATTAGCATGTCGGAAACTATAGAGAAACATCCTATAGTAAAGAAATGATGCAAGATCAAAAATGAGATGATTCTGAAAACAAGAAAACTATTAAAAAGGCCCGGCATGGCCAGGTGATTAAGGCACTCGACTCGCAATCTGACGGTCGCGGGTTCGAATCCCCGTCACACCAAACATGCTCGCCCTTTCAGCCGTG
>NW_013668329.1:146245-152029 GCF_000517525.1 Limulus polyphemus
TAGCACTTCGATTACAAGAAATGACATTAAAAGCGTTACAATGCAAAATATGACATTTAAAACATTACAATACAAAACATGACAGTTATAGCACTTCGATTACAAGAAATGACATTAAAAGCGTTACAATGCAAAGCATGAAATTTAAAGCATTACAATACAAAACATGACAGGTATAGCACTTCGATTACAAGAAATGACATTAAAAACATTACAATGCAAAGCATGACATTTAAAGCATTACAATACAAAACATGACAGGTATAGCACTTCGATTACAAGAAATGACATTAAAAGCGTTACAATGCAAAGCATGAAATTTAAAGCATTACAATACAAAACATGACAGGTATAGCACTTAGATTACAAGAAATGACATTAAAAGCGTTACAATACAAAGCATGACACTTAAAACTAGCTAGATTCTTTGAATGTCGCCACTTTCAGTTTATACCTAATTATTTATTAGCAAAGGTATCCGTGTTACACGGGGTATGTATTGAACGTCACTTTCAATTGGCGTCAGTTTCAAGTATCTTGCTGTCGGCTTCATTAAATACTCACCCGCAACAAGCAGTGAAGTCGGTAAATTTGAAATAGTTGCCAAACTCAAAACGTTCATCCAGTTGTTTGTTTATTTAAACAAGATCTTATTTCAACCAGTTCCGTACAAGAACTTGTGACACCAGACAGACAGACGGGTTACTTCGCAGATTTTGGTGAACCATGCCAGTTTGTTTGTAAAGCCAGAAACTTCTTATTGCCTCCCCATTTTTTGTTTTTTCTTGAAACTGTTGATTAATATAAAAACCTAAGTATTGCTTATATAAACTAAAAGTATACTTACACTTGGATTAAAAAATTCACAAATCTTTCCTACAAGTGTCGACCCCCCCCAGTGGCATAGCGGTATGTCTGCGGACTTACAACGCTAGAATCCTGGTTTCGATACCCGTGGTGGGCAGAGCACAGATAGCCCAATGTGTAGCTTTGTGCTTAATTATAAATAAACAAACAAACCTACAAGTGTAAGCCTAGTTTTTGTTTATATTGCGTTGGTTCAGGTGTCGCAAATAATTCGCGTCGTTAAATATTTCATACGTGAGAGAAGCTTGACAGGAAGCTTCGATGTTTAAAACAGTCGCCGTTACTCGTAGCGTCAGATTAGCTGCGAAGATCATGTAATGATTCCTATTGGTCGAAAACATAAATACATGTTTGTTGGTATCACATACGACGAGAATATGGGATGAGTTGTGATGCTCCTTCTTGTGTCAGAATAAGTTATTTAGTGAGTTAAGTATCCAGGGCCGTGATATCGAACCAAATGGGTCGTCTTTTCTTCCCCACACACAGCTTGATATTTTGACGCCGTATTTGGATATTGATATCTAAGATAACATACACTAGGCGCTCGGTCTAAAACAACAACAAAATCTTCCCAGCGGTAAGCTTATAATCCTGAAATCCGGGGCTTGATTCCCGAGATGGGTGGCACATCCCAGATACTTCATTGCGTAGCATTGCTTTTCAAAACAAACAATATAAACCACTACAGGATGAACTATTGAGTCGAGAATGTAGAGTTTAGAAGAGTGGATGTTATTAGCTTCTGTGTTTCTCAAATGTTAGTTTTCGTTCACTGGAAACTGCCGTATTTCCACGGGGTTACTTGGAGGTGACAGGACGCGAGAAGGAGGATGAGTAGGTGACAGTTGGCAGCAGAAAAATCTCGCTTCTAGAAACCGTGGAAGGATGGCTAGGATCAAGAAAAGAATGAAGTACCACATACTCAGATATCAAGAATCGTCTGAGTCGTGAACAATGTATATAATTCATGATATTGTCCAGGGAATGGTATTATTCGGGCCATGAACAGTGTATATAGTTCATGATATTACCCGGGCCATGAACAGTGTAAATATTTCTGATATTGTCCGGGCCATAAACAGTGTATATAATTCATGATATTGTCCAGGCCATGATATTATTCGGGCCATGAACAGTGTAAATATTTCTGATATTGTCCGGGCCATAAACAGTGTATCTAATTCATGATATTGTCCAGGCCATGGTACTATTCGGGCCATGAACAGTGTAAATATTTCTGATATTGTCCGGGAACAGTGTATATAGTTCATGATATTACCTGGGCCATGGTATTATTCGGGCCATAAACAGTGTATATAGTTCATGATATTACCCGGGCCATGGTATTATTCGGGCCATAAACAGTGTATATAGTTCATGATATTACCCGGGCCATGGTATTATTCGGGCCATGAACAATGTAAATATTTCTGATATTGTCCGGGCTATAAACAGTGTATATGTATTTCATGATATTACGCGGGCCATGATCAGAGCATATATATTTCATCATATTGTCCAGGCCATGTACAGTGTATATATAATTCATTACATTTTTCAGCCCATGAACAGCGCATATATTTCTTACATAAGGTCTATATGATATACTAGGTTACACATCTTCACTGACACAAAGTCTACATGACGTATTAAGTAACACACCTAAACTGACATAAAGTCTACATGATGTACTAGGTAACACACCTGAACTGACTTAACTTCTACATGATGTACTAGGTAACACATCTTCACTGACACAAAGTCTACATGATGTACTAGGTAACACACCTGACCTGACACAAAATCTACATGATGTACTAGGTAACACACCTCCACTAACACAAAATATACATGATGTACTAGGTAACACACCTGAACTGACACAAAGTCTACATGATGTACTAGGTAACACACCTGAACTGACACAAAGTCTACATGATGTACTAGGTAACACACCTGAACTGACACAAAGTCTACATGATGTACTAGGTAACACACCTTCACTGACATAAAGTCTACATGATGTACTAGGTAACACACCTTCACTGACACAAGTCTACTTGATGTACTAGGTAACACACCTGAACTGACACAAAGTCTACATGATGTACTAGGTAACACACCTGAACTGACACAAAGTCTACATGATGTACTAGGTAACACACCTTCACTGACACAAAGTCTACATGATGGATTAGGTAACACACCTTTACTGACATAAAGTCTACATGATGTACTAGATAACACACCTGCAATGATACAAAGTCTACATGATGTACTAGGTAACACACCTGAACTGATACAAAGTCTACATGATGTACTAGGTAACACATCTGACCTGACACAAAATCTACATGATATACTAGGTAACACACCTTCACTAACACAAAATATACATGATGTACTAGGTAACACACTTGAACTGACACAAAGTCTACATCATGTACTAGGTAACACATCTGAGCTGACACAAAGTGTACATGATGTACTAGGTAACACATCTTCACAGACACAAAGTGTACATGATGTACTAGGTAACACACCTGAGCTGACACAAAGTCTACATGATGTACTAGTTAACACACCTCAACTGACACAAGGTCTACATGATGTACTAGGTAACACACCTGAACTGACATAAATTCTACATAATGTACTAGGTAACACACTTGCACTGACATAAAGTCTACATGATGTACTAGGTAACACACCTGCACTGACACAAAGTCTACATGATGTACTAGGTAACACATCTTTACTGACATAAAGTCTACATGATGTATTAGGTAACACACCTGAATTGACACAAGTCTACATGATGTATTAGGTAACACACCTGAATTGACACAAGTCTACATGATGTACTAGGTAACACACCTTTACTGACATAAAGTCTACATGATGTATTAGGTAACACACCTGAACTGACACAAGTCTACATGATGTACTAGGTAACACACCTTCACTGACATAAATTCTACAAGATGTACAAGGTAAAACACCTACACTGGCAGAAATTCTAGGTGAGGTACTACGTAACACACCTAAACTGGCACAAATTCTACGTGAGGTACTAGGTAACACATCTAAACTGACATAAATTATACGTGAGGTACTAGGTAACACTTCTAAACTGACATAAATTATACGTGAGGTACTAGGCAACACATCTAAACTGACATAAATTCTAGAATCCAAAATGGCTACCCAGAATTTTGTTGTTATTGTTTTTAAATTGTTTAAGTCTGAAGATACAAAACTATTAACATTTTTAGTGTTTAATTGTTGGATAAGAGGACATTTCTGTTTCTCAAGTAGCCTGAAAATACATCCAGAACTTCAGTTTTCTTTGTGGGGTAGACATCTAAACATCATTGTAAGATAAACACACATAATATTTCCAAGAAATCAAGTCAGAATAATTTCAAGCTATGATCTGCGTAAGTTGATATTCTTGACCGTTAGAAATGGATTTGGACTCCATAAGTCACTGCTTATGACTATCTCTGTATCGTGGCAACTGTTACTATAGCAACACTATTAAATTAAATATGCAACAGAAGCTTGAATTAGGCTATTCTAATGTTTCATCAGTTCCATGCAACCAGAAGTTGATTTCCTATAAACTCAACATGCTCGGGAGACAGTTGGTAATGGTGTACTGCGTGTGTTGTTTGGTTGTAATTAGTTACTAATACAAGCTGTATATAATTTCGCACTGAGTGCACAATGCGGATTCGCTGATTTCTAGGATTCTCATGCCCGAGTTTTCGCAAAAGACGTGCACCGCTCTTATTGGAGTTTTCCTTAAAATACGTCGAGAAGTTTGCTTCAAATTATTGTCTCTTGGGGGCGCTGCTGTTGTACGCCATCTTGGTCAGATAAAAGCGTGGCGGAAAATTAAGCAAAGTGTCTGGGGAGAAGGGAGAAATGTCATTAAAAGTTGTTTAGGGGGCTGATGCACACTTCAGTAATCACTCACTCTGACCATTATTGGCGGTAGCACTGAGACAAGGCTTTGACGATGTATTAGGAGTAAGGAAGTTTATACTGCTCTTGGTTCTTTGTACTATATTATTTTTGTCGGACGGATAAAATTATGAAAATATGCCGTTTCATCTTCCATGTATGTTAAGGGTGGAAACTGTGCGTTTATCTACCAATTCGAAGGAAAAACTTCACTCCTTCTCGCTATACACACACACACACATCCACACATATGTATATATATATATACTGTAACTAATTTATTATTATATATTTATTTTGATATCTATATTTGTTTAGATTAAATTTATATTTATAAACATACATAGCTTATACTGTTACATATGTATTGCGAAACTACCGCCTATTCTCGAAAGTTGTAGAAGATTCGCGAGAGGAAGAATCAACAATATATCTATGTACGTAAACGCTTACATGTTGCTCAGTATTGTTACGTAAAACTGAAATTTCGAGAAAGCCTCCATACGCCTATAAATATAACCAATGCGCTGCGCCAAAAAAAGAGTATGTATTATTAGTTTGTTATAGTCAGTCTGCTATAAACTTTCGAAACTTATAACTGTGATTGTTATAACGCTTACCAATCGGTAAACTTCAGATACTTGACCAGGAACCTTTACAAAGTTCGAACATTACAAATCGTTTAACTTCAGTGGATTCTCATAGGACATTAGTATTTTTACGAAAATATTATATAAATTCACCGTGGAAAACTCGGCGTGTGTGGCTGGTAAATAATGAAGGACAGTTAAGCGAGTCGTACCTACATCAACTCGTAATTAACTAGGCCATCGTAAACCCTCGATAAGATATCAAGGAATCTCAGACTAGAAAGAAGACTTTATATTGCTTGTAAGTTTGTGAAACTTTTGTTTATAAATCATTATTTGTAATAACTGTTATTGT
>NW_013668329.1:152117-160812 GCF_000517525.1 Limulus polyphemus
CTTAACTGCTAAATTTAAAGTACAATTTAACTACTAAATTTAAGGTATCATTTAGCTTGGTTTCAGACCATTTGAAATTCGAATACGTAACAATACAAATACGTTTTTCCTGAGGATACGAATAACAAACACTCGAATATTATATTCTTCTATTTTTTTCCTCTCTCTCTTCTTTACTATTTTTTTCTGACAGGTTTCGTGACGTCAGAGTGATTTTGAAGTCACGAAACCGGTCGAAGAAATTAATAAAGAAGAGAAAAAACAACAGAATATAATAATATTCGAGTGTTACTGGGGCAGGCGTGGCCTAGTGTTTACCGTGCCGACTTGTTGCTTCTGTTCCCTTACGGCGGAAACAAAACCCATGGATGCAATTTAAGTGTGATGGAAACATTCCTCTATTATATTACGGTAGCGCAAGAATTAGTGGTCGGTGTTGTTGACTACCTAGTTGTCGTCGCTCTAGCTTATCAGCTCAAAATTAAGGACGGCTAGCGCAGATAATTCTTGTGTGGCTTTGGGCAAATATCCCAAAGAAACAAACAAACGCTATATACGTATTTTATAATCGTTTTCATAACCAATTCTGATTTAAATATGTTAGACGTCATTAGAAACCGAGCCGCCTGGTATGATCTGTTGGTTAAAGTGCTCAAACTCGTAATCTGCGGGTCGCGGGTTCGAATCCCCGTCGTCGAACATGCTCGCCCTTTTGGGAGTAGGGGCATTATCATGTGACGGTCCATCTCACTATTCGTTGGTTAAAGAGTTGTTCAAGAGTTGTCGGTGGGTGGTGTTGACTGTCTGCCTTCCCTCTAGTCTACTACTAAATTAGGGACGGCTAGCACAGATAGCTCTCTTGTAGTTTTTCGCGAAATTCAAAACAAGACCAAAACCAAGAAATCGAACTCGAGTTACCGGAAAGGACGTGTTTTAGGTGTTGTTTAAAAAACAACAACAACAACAAGAACTAACAAATCTCAAGATCATTTATTACCAGGTCCTCTCAGAGGCTCAGAGAAGCCAGGGGCCACTTCTATCTTTTGAGACCTCTGGCTATTATGAAAATGATGACACAGGAAAAAAAAAAGACAATTATTAGCCCTAAAGAAAAGTGAAACATAATTTGAATATTTAATTTGTATATATAATTTGTAGTTGTAAGCTGAGAGAGTGTGTGCCATATTTTGGTCTGGTTGGGAGGCAGATAAAAAAATAATCACGAAACTTAAGAAATACAGAAACATAACGTGTTTAAATTTGAGGCCCCCCCATTGAGCTTGAGGCCCAGGCCAAATAGCCCTCCTGGACCCCATCTAATTAGCACTAGTTGTTACCGTGTTAAATACATTAAACGTTAAAGTACCCAGTTAGTAATAATAAATAGTGGATGATAACGTTAACAAGTTAAAAGTGTGTGGAATGTTACGAGTTAACAGAGTTAAAAATATTAATAAAACTAGCGTTGGTATATTGAATAAAATTCATGCTGGTAATATTGAACAGAACATATGCTGGTGATATTGAACGAAACTCAAGCTGGTAATATTGAATGAAACTCAAGCTGGTAATATTGAATGAAACTCAAGCTGGTAATATTGAATGAAACTCAAGCTGGTAATATTGAAGTGTTGGCCAATTGAAACAGTTAATTTTAAGTTCATTAAATCAAAAACTTGAGCAAGTTGATAACTGAAAATAAACTTGAGTACAGGATAAACCATCAAAAACCTTCCATCTAGCGAAATAATAGTTAGCTGTAACAAGTTACCACATTGTTTGGTATATTTTGTCACATTTCCTGGACTTTTTACAAAAGGTTACCTTTGTGATTGAAACCCACAAAGATTTCTGTAAAATTTAATGAAAAATCTCTTGTTAGAGTAATGGCGATTAATGTTGGAAATAATTTTTTTATTGACTAAACTATAAAACCAGCATTCGAAACATCTTGAATTAAGAAGCAATTGTAGTTATATATACGCGGAAAAACTTTAGTGTACTCAATACTTAATCCTTTATCTTAGTCTGTGCTCATCTGTCCTTATGTTAAGTTTCTAAGGGTATTCACACTAATAAGGGTTTTGTTAATCTGGTAGCTATAGCAACTGTCCAGGGTCTTTTTTGTTCTCTAGTGATAGTAACCTTCCTGGATCTTTCGTTGTTCAGTGATAACAGTTTGAATAAAAATCAGATGTGGTAGTCATAGCAACTGTTCAGGATCTTTTGTTGTCTAGTGATAACAGTTTTAAATGAAAATCAGGCAGTTAATCTGGTAACTATTAGCAATTTTCCAGGGCCCTTTGTTGTCCAGTGATAACAGTTTTGAATAAAGATTAGATGTGGTAGCTATAGCAACTTTTGAGGATCTTTTGTTGTCCAGTGATAACAGTTTTATATGAAAATCAGGCGGTCAATGTAGTAGCTATAGTAAACCTCCAGGATTTTTTGTTATCCAGTGATAACAGTTTGAATAAAAATCAAATGTGGTAGCTATAGCAACTTCTGATGTTTTTTTCTTTTTGGTTCGGTGATAACAGTTTTAAATACTGGTGTGATAAAAAATCAGGTTAAAGCTACCTGTTCTTACACTGTATCCTGATAACAAACAGACTCGCAATCTAAATGATAATAACTATTATGATATTTTTTCATAACACATGAGGTTTGAATTGTGGTCGAGACATGATGAATGTAGTTAGTTATTCATATTCACGCCAGGCGTTTAACTGTGAAAAATTATACGTCCTCATCATTCTGAGACATAAATCTACACACCACAAACCTGGTGGACAAAAGAAAAACGAGTATGAAACCCGTTTTTTTAGATCGTCTTGATATATAGAGCTATGATAAAATGCGCAATGTAGTCTTGATAAATATAAGAACGAACATGAGTATTTCTGAATTATGTTGGTTAATAACGTTATTTATTTGTTGGTTTTAAGTGTTTTGATATTTTTAATTAAATAAATAAAGCCTCGGTGAACGAGAAGTTTCAGTTTATCTTGGTGTCTTATGGTTTTGACAACACGTTATAAACCAGCTGATTTTAGTGTAATTTCGTTTAAAGACAACAATTAAACAGCGGATATACAATGGCTTAGACTATAAATCGATGGCCCACCAGTGGTTCAGCGGAAAGTTTACAGACTTACAACGCTAAAATGTGGGGACCCATTCCCCACGGGGGACAAAGCACAAACGACAGCAATAAGCCGTAGTCTGTACTGACATAGAAACTTCCTGAAACTTCCTTCATGTTTAAAATTTTCACCAGTGAGTTTGGTGAGTCAAGAAAGTTTACTGTCAAATCCGTAAGGGAGCTTACACAAGGCAGAAGCGAATATGGATATGTAATTTGATAGCAGAACGATACCTAAATGGCCAGGATTTATTAAGTCAGTCCCTAATTTTCAGCTACTTGGGGAAGGCATGAAGCCAGCAGACCCGCCACCACAAGGGTATTGTCGGGCTTTATAAACCAAATACTAAAGTTTCGAATTTCGGCCTAATTGATCCGCACTATGCCACGCCTAACCCACAGTGGGCTACCTGCGCTATGCGTGCTGAGATGATCGAACTCTGAATTATAGTGCTATAAGCTCTCAAGCTCACTGCTGAGCTACTGTTGCGATTTACTATGTATAAACTCTTTGTATGCAGTACAATCTCTTCGGGTTAACGTGCATTGGGTCACTAGCTCCAGATGACAAACACGATAATGTCACTGCTGAATGTGTCGAGGTAAGAGGTCAGAAGGATTGATAGATGAAAATAAATATACAGAAGAAATTAAGGGAAATGGAAGGTGAGACCAAGCAGAATTCGAACCCATGGATCTAAGAGCCCGCTAACCCAGATTTTACCTCAGACTGGGTTATTATTACCATTTATTGTATCAAGTGGAATTTTGAAAATTCTCAAGTTAGTCTGCTGACACTCCGCCTCGTGCAATTCTGGATCAGGAAGTGAAAACTGGATATAATGTAATATTAGAGTGCACGTGTGTAAAGATTCAAAAAATACTGTTAAAAAGGACAGGGGGTTCGAATCCCTTTACAAATTCCTAATTACAACGAGTGAACCACAGGGGCTTCATTACACATTAACCTGCGTCAGAGATTCGTTGGATTTTCCAAACAGACAAGATCACAAAATTAGAAGAATGAAATCGAATGTAAACTATTAAAACGATTAATATTTAATTACTAAAGCTGCAAGATAGAGAGAAGACTTACAACATTAAAAATCGGGATTAGGCACAATGTGCGGTAAGCTAGAGGAATTAGAACATTAAAAATCAGGATTAGGCACATTGTGCGGTAAGCTAGAGGATTTACAACATTAAAAATCAGGATTGGGCACATTGTTAAGCTATAACGTATATTATGATCCCGGTCAGCGAGAAACCCACCCTTGGGGCTGCAGAGCGCACTTTGTTAAAAAGTATCAAAAATAAACAGGGAATGTGCGCAATGGATGCGGAATGGTCTAAAAAAGAGGAGAGCAACTTTCAGAATTTAGAAATCCTTTCTGGTCGCAGAGAAATGGGCGAAAACGATCGTCTACTTCCCGACTTCCCAGAAAATCAAAGGAAAGATTCGGAATGCTTTGGTTTTAGCAAGTATTAGAGTTATATTAGTTCCAATGATGTTATTAATCAATTTCAATGTATAATTAGTGAAAAATAAACATGTTTCTAGTTTTCTTCTGGTACGTCTTCAATCTCGATGTCCAAATCTTGTAACGAAACACTCTCTTCAGCACACATCCCATAATAACATCTTGTTCTGCTCCTTCCTTGACTTTTGAATCCTTTGCACTGCTACACATCTACTTTGGGGGATAACGTGGCAATGTTTTGCTGTAACATATAGCTGGGGGATCACAATGTAAACACATTTCACAGCTTCTGCAGCTTCCTTTCTTTTTGTATCTATGTTCTTCACGTGGTCCTGGCCTTCTCGTAATTCCAGTCATATTTGCACCGTGCCAAAAATGGAAAACTTATTTCGAAACAGCTGATTTTTTTTTTTTTTCACATGCTGTAGCCTTATCCGGTTTTTATGGTATATTTTTCCGTGCAAAAAATTATCCTGAAATTTTACTTCTTTTTTTTTTTTCGGTCGAAAAAAACTGAAATTTTGGATGGGTTTCTGACTGACCGGGATCCTATAAAATTAAAAATGAGAATTGGGGACACTGTTGAGCTAGAGGACTTGTAAAGTTGGAAATTAAAATTGGACATATTGTTAAGCTAGGGGACTTGTAAAGTTAAAAATGGGGTCTAGCATCGCCACGTGGTCCCACCTAACTTGTAAAGTTACAAATTAAAATTGGACACATTGTTAAGCTAGGGGACTTGTAAAGTTAAAAATAGGGTCTAGCATCGCCACGTGGTCCCACCTAACTTGTAAAGTTACAAATTAAAATTGGACACATTGTTAAGCTAGGGGCTTGTAAAGTTGGAAATAGGGTCTAGCATCGCCACGTGGTTAGGGCGGTCGACCCGCAAACTGCGGGTTCGAATCCTCGTCCCACCAAACATGCTCGCCCTTTCAGCCGTGGGGGCGTTATAATGTGACGATCAATCCCAATATTCGTGGTTAAAATAATAGCCCAAGAGTTGGCGATAGGTGGTGATGACTAGCTGCCTTCCCTCTAAATTAGGGACGGATAGCGCAGATAGCCCTCGTGTAGCTTTGCGCGAAATTCAAAAGAAACAAAGAAACAAGCTAGAAATAAACATTTTCGGGGGATACAAACAACACCTCCCATTTCCTGGAAGAGTATTCCACGTTCAGAAACCAATTTTCAGAAACTCGTGCCTGCCAGAACAAGCTTGCTGACATATACATTATTTTAGATGTGCTTTCGCAGAGTCCTCGAAAGTGTTCTGCATGAAGAGTAAATAAAACTAGAAATAAGGGTAACAAATATTTTTATTTCTTGCTTTTGAAGTTCATACGTCATGCCGTGTTGTAGCCTATAGAGAGCATAATTCTTCTCGTGGTTCGCGGCATGCGCACGTTTTACTGACGTCAGGACAGTACAAACTGCAACGTTAAACGTCCATTATGTGATGGCATTTTAATGTCTACTGAGTGACTGACAGACAACACGCTACTCTATAACGGTGCGAGTGGTTAAAACAGGTGAAATTAAGTTATAAATTAACTAATTCGTTTGTCGATTCTCCGTATATTGGTTAGTGCGCTTGACTCGCAATATGTGGGTTGTGTGTTGGAATCCCGTTCCAGAATATGCTCGTCCTTTCAGCCGTGAGGTCGTTGTAATGTGAAGATCAATCTCCTATTCGTTGGTAAAAGAGTAGCCCAAGAGTTGGCAATGGGTGGTGTTGACTTGCTGACTTCCCTCTAGTGTATCACTTCTAAATTAAGGGTGGCTAGCACAAACCAGACAAAACCAGTTTTTTTCGTATAGTGCCGTTGAGGTGGTCATACTCGTCAAACATAAAAACACAGATTCAAGCTGGTAAACTGCAGCTTCTTTTGTCACCCTGGCGGAAGAGAAGGGTGATAAGTCATGTCACTTTTCGTGGTTAAGATAGAAATAGATAAATATGAAATAGACTTTTCTCAGCACGTACTTCTTGGTATGTAGAAGTTGTAATTAACACGACAAGGCAGGGAAGGGAAGTCAAAGTTGCTTACTGATAAAGTCATCAAGGCGCATGGGCAGTAGTTTCTCAGAAACTTCTTGATTTACCTTCTTTCCAACTGGAACATAATTATAGTATAATATATTCCAGGAACTGGGTCTTCGCTCATTCTTTCAGAAGCAGTTAAATCTGTTCAACTGTATTTTCACATTTCATTAGCAATTTACGATTATATAAATCAGAAACACACACACACGCAGTGTTTTTAAACTCCTTATTAACCCTAAAATTACGTACTTGTTTTTATACCGTTTTTTGCCGCTAGAGTCTGTATACTTTAATATGTTGAGTGTTTGATTTAAAGCAAAGCTACCTTAGGCTATCTGTTAAATGTCCACCGCGGGATATCGAACCCCGGATTTTAGCGTTGGAGGGGGTACCATGTTGAGTGATTTTACGTTGCATCACTCAGTGTAAAGAATCGAGTCAAATAACTAATTTTATACATAAAATGCATTGGGGGATCCCAAAGTAATTAATGGTATTAACTGCAGTATAGAGGGGTGTGACTCGTATATTAATAAGTAATTAATGGTATTAACTGCAGTATAGAGGGTATTTTTGATGACATTTTTGTGTGACTCATATATTAATAAGTAATTAATGGTATTAACTGCAGTATAGAGGGTATTTTTGTTGACATTTTGTGTGACTCGTATATTATTATGAATATTATGAGCAACGAAGTCATGGATCCGTAAGCAGTTTCGTGTATTCATGGTTTTAGAAAATGTTTGTTGAAAAAGCCGATAGGATTCGTGTGGGGCCTACTTATAATTCTAGGAGTAAGCATTTGTAAACTGGCTGAATGGCAGAGGTTCAAGTTAAAGCCAGTTTTTCATACTCCACATCTACGTCTATTAACGTTAGCTTATGTTTCTCATTTACTTTTTTGTTTTTTGTTTGGATTTAACCAACTATTCAGGACAATACAGTGCTAGGTAAATAGAATAACATTAAAAGCATCATTTGGCTTAAACATGTTTTTTTTTGTGTTTTGTCAGGTGGTTCTGAAAGCTGTTTCATGTGTTTGTCAGGAGGTATTGTAAACTGTTTCATGTGTTTAGTCAGGAGAATTTGTAAATTGTTTCATGTGTTTAGTCAGGAGGTTTTAAAACTGTGTTTCACGTATTTAATCACGAAGTCTTGAAAATACTTCAATATATTTAGTTACGAGGAAAATATTGTTATTTATAGCAGTGATTAGAATATCCATTTGTACCATTGCTATTTATAACTTTAACTTGGAGGAGTGGCTAGAATAGTACCAATTTGTACCACTATCATTTATAACTTTAACTAGGAGGAGTGGCTAGAATAGTATCAATTTGTACCACTATCATTCATAACTTTAACTTGGAGGAGTGGCTAGAATAGTATCAATTTGTACCACTATCATTCATAACTTTAACTTGGAGGAGTGGCTAGAATAGTATCAATTTGTACCACTATCATTCATAACTTTAACTTGGAGGAGTAACTAGAATAGTATCAATTTGTACCACTATCATTTATAACTTTAACTTGGAGGAGTAACTAGAATAGTATCAATTTGTACCACTATTATTAATAACTTTAACTTGAAAGTGTGGTTAGAATAGTTTCAAGATGTCCAGTAAATATTTTTATATCACCGTTGGCGCTAGTACATATTAGATGGTACTAGGTGTCCAGTAAACATTATATATATCTAGCATTCAACAGTGATGTATAATGCTTACTGGACACCTGGTACCATCTACATATGTACTAGCATTCAACAGTGTACATATGTAGATGGTACCAGATGTCCAGTAAGCATTATATATCACATTCAACAGTGATATACAATGTTTACTGGACATCTAGTACCATCTACATATGTACTAGCATTCAACAGTGATATATAATGCTTACTAGACATCTGGTACCATCTACATATGTACTAGCATTCAACAGCTAGTACATATGTGGATGGTACTAGGTGTCCAGTGAATATTTTGTATCACTTTTGAGCGCTAGTACATATGT
>NW_013668329.1:161795-165567 GCF_000517525.1 Limulus polyphemus
TTAACTTTTTTCCAGGTGTATATATATGTCGTACAGGTGATTATTGATAAACTTATTTATTGCCTAGAAACGTTGGTTTTAGACAGGTAAATGTCAGTAAAAGTATTCAATGCATAGAAACGAATTGTTTTAGATAGGTAAAAGCCAGTAAAACCATTCAATGCTTGCAAATGGCTTCCCAGAAAATGGCTTACAAATGCGTAGAAACTGCTTGTTGTAAACTGTTAAAAGTCAGTAAAAGTATTCAGTGCCTAGAAACTGCTTGCTGTAAACTGTTAAATGTCAGTAAAAGTATTCAATGCGTAGAAACTGCTTGCTGTAAACTGTTAAATGTCAGTAAAAGTATTCAATGCGTAGAAACTGCTTGTTGTAAACTTTTAAATGTCAGTAAAAGTATTCAATGGCTAGAAACTGCTTGTTATAAACTTTTAAATGTCAGTAAAAGTATTTAATGCCTAGGAACGGCTTGTTGTAAACTGTTAAATGTCAGCAAAAGTATTCAATGCGTAGAAACTGCTTGTTGTAAACTTTTAAATGTCAGTAAAAGTATTCAATGCCTAGAAATTGCTTGTTGTAAACTTTTAAATGTCAGTAAAAGTATTTAATGCCTAGGAACGGCTTGTTGTAGACTGTTAAATGTCAGTAAAAGTATTCAGTGCCTAGGAACGGCTTGTTGTAAACTGTTAAATGTCAGTAAAAGTATTCAGTGCCTAGAAACGGCTTGTTGTAAACTGTTAAATGTCAGTAAAAGTATTCAGTTCCTAGAAACGGCTTGTTGTAAACCGTTAAATGTCGGTAGAAGTGCTCATTGGTAATAACGGAAAGTATCATTAAAAGTGTGCAATGCCTAGTAACGATTGGTAAATCTCGGTAAATTTATTCAGTAGATAGTAACAACTGGTATATGGCGAGTGAAAGTCGGTAAAAGTGTGTAATATCTGTAGGACCTCTTGGTGTATTGAAAGAAAATGTCAGTACTTAGTGTCTAATATCAGTTGGTATATGACATTGTCAGGGTTTTATGTATGTTGGTTGTGTGTGTTGGGCTGGGATTCTTCTATAGTAGGTGTTGTGACTTGTTGGCGATAATTTCGAACAATAAACAGTGAACTATCCACTAGTTTTAAAATAATATATTCAAAACAGGTTAAACGTGTGTACAATAATTCTTTACCTTATAGGATATCACACTTGTATCTAAAACTCTAAATAATTCTATTTTATTGTTAAAAGTACACATAGGCTGATTCAATTATTTAAAATCCAAATGACAAGACGAACTATTTTTCTCTATTTTTATCACAATAGTATCAGTGAATAATTCACTTATGCTACCCCGAGGGTTACCCCAGTTGTATCCTGAACTTCAAATAATTGTGTCCTTTTCGTGAAAGTCCACACTGACTCTAGAACACCCTGTTGACAAAACACATTATTCTCTTTATCTCTGTTAAACTGTGAAACTCACTTTAAATATTGCCCGCTAGGACTAAACTAACAATTACGCAGTCTAACTTCACTTTCAGTAACGTAACTTTATCTGACTTCCTTTTGGGGGGCTGGCATGGCCAGGTAGTTAACTAGATCGAATCCCCGTCCCACCAAACATGCTCGCCCTTTCAGCCGTGGGGCGTTATAATGTGATGGTCAATCACACTTTTCGTTGGTAAAAGAGTAGTCCAAGAGTTGGCGGTGGGTGGTGATGACTAGCTGCCTTTCCTCTAGTCTTACACTGCTAAATTAGGGACGGTAGCTTTGCGCGAAATTCAAAACAAACAAACAAACTTCCTTTTTTAGTTACCACAGTTGTATCCAGACCTTTAAATAAAGTCCACACAGGCTGGTTCAGATACTTTAGTACCCAATTGACAAAACAAATTATTTTTCCTATCTTTGTTGTTACAATACAGCTGTAAAACACACTGTAAAATTACCCATTAAGGCTAATCACGCACACGCCTGCTAACTTCACGTTTTCTAACTTTTCTCTACTTTACTTACTTGCACTCGCTAGTCAACTATATTTATCCTTTATTCACTGAGTCCTCGAATTTTCCATAAACTATGCAAGCGACGCTATAATATAACAATACCCACTTAATGTAACGAGAAAAATAGCGAAGATTCGAGTAACTTAGCATCAACAATGCTACAACAATTGAACCACACACACAAGTACGACTCTTACCGAGTTAAGCAACCAAACTTCTCATAACTATCGCCCTTGAAATAATTACATTTAACTTTCTTGTTATGAAAAGTGAATAATCATTGAATTTTAAATAATCTAATAAATTGAATAACAATTCTTACATTAAACAGTCTTGTATATCCAACAACTATTCAAATATCGGCAAAAACGTGGAATAGCTGATAAAATTCGGTAATTATCTGAGGTTAACAATGTGTTGAAGAACAGAACAGAAGTTATTGGAATATGATAGTTTTGTTTGGTATATTAATAATAAATGTTAATATGTGTGAATTGATAACCTTAGATGGCTGCTAATTGACTGGTAAATGTTGCTGTAATACTGGGTAGGTATTGATGCTATGTTCTACATGGTTGGTCATTGTTCGTATTCGATTTTTAACTTTTGCGGTATAAACGGTAACTCTATCTCTTTTACTATGTGATTGGTAAACATTAGTACATAAGTGATAATTGATTGATGCTGTAAGAGTGATGACTGGTAACTCTTGTTAAATAACTGGTAAACATAGTTATATGTCTGGTAACTGTTGATACACGGGTGGTAAATAATGCTGGAAGAATGGTATCTGTGAGGATATGACCTGCAAAAAAAAAGTACATGTCTTGTGACTGAAGGAATATAAACGGTTACCGATGGTGCATTACTGGCAGTTACTGATATATAGATATTAACTGTTGGTACATGAATGGTAACTACTGATACATGAGCGGTACTGTTGGTACATGACCTGTTTAGAAGTGGTGACTGTTTATATATTCCTGGTAACTATTGGCGAAAAGCAGTTTAACAACCATTTTCACGTCAACATAAAAACAACATATTTTACGTATATCGGTAGACAGCCTAAGAGTTTTTGTCTTCTGCTATTTCTTTCCCTCGTGGACTGTATCTGTTTACATGTTAGTTGTTAATTTTGAGCTGTTGAACGACGATGGTGGAAACACTTGGTATCCTGAGGCTGGTGATGACTTAACAATGATATCTCGTAAAATATTCTTACAACTAGTATTTGTACTTGTTTTGTTTGTGTAGTACTTTTCTGGAGTATACTCTATAAAACCTTACTGCGGTTGATGTTCTACCAGCTCCATACTTGAAACCATTGTTACCTCATATTCAATTACGAGGCACTAGAAACTTCTTATTTATAAGATTACTAAAAAATGTTAATTTTAAAAGGGGGAATGGGGATCTTCAAATAATTACAGAAACAAAATAGGTAGATTAAAGTGAAAATGCAACCACAAAAAAACAACAACAAACAAGCTTAAGGTTTGAGACATAGTTTTGACATTATTTCTTCAAGCTACAAAATCCCTATTTGGACTCTCCTAAATATTATAGCTTTTATACACGGAGTTAAACAGTTAGCAAATTGGATAGAAAAGTGGCTGGATGGAAGAAAGCAGAAAGTTGTTACAAATGGAGTTCAGTCAAATTGGATTAATGTCACAAGTGGGGTACCTTAGGGCTCAGTCTTAGAACTTTTGCTCTTTTTTATTTACATCAATAATATAGATGAAGGGATAGTCAATAAATTACTTAAATTTGCAGAT
>NW_013668329.1:166464-174423 GCF_000517525.1 Limulus polyphemus
AGAAGGGTTTTAATTATAATAAATACAAGATAATGCATGTGGGTCATCATAATTTGAATTATAAATATAATTTGGTTGGGAATAACTTTAACGGTGTCATAAAAGAAAGGGACTTGGTATAATGGTTGATCAGTCTCTTAAACCATCCAAGCAGTATGCTGTTGCTAGTGGTAGGACAAATAAGATTTTAGGTTGTATCTACAAAAATATTGAATACAAGTCTAAAGGGGTTATAATTTCATTGTATATGTCATTGGTTAGGCCACATTTGGAGTAATTGTGTTCAGTCTTGGGCTTCTTACCTTCAGAAGGACATTGAATTGTTGGAATGAGTTCAGAGAAGGGTTACTAGAATGTTGCCTGAGATGAAGAGGTTGTCATAGAAGGAGAGGTTGAAATTTCTCAAATTATTTTCTCTTAAAAAAAGAAGAGTTAGAGGGGATCATCTGATTGAGGGATATTCAATATTTTCTAAAAGCCGAAAAGAAACCACAACGAGCCTCTGTAAATACAAACGTTCTATAAAAATCATGTGCAAATACATGGGAAGGAGAGTAAATACAAAACTAATCTAATTAAACTAATGATGTAATGTCAAACTCAGCTAAAACTAAGGGATGGTAAAGTCAATGGTGGCCAATACATTAAATCTATTTATTATTACCCCTAAACAACATCCCAGGAACTCAAAGTATGGACTTGAAATTTAGGGGTACAGAATATCACGGCCTCTTAAAGACTAACATCCCAGGAACTCAGAATATAGACTTGAAAGTCTTTAAGAAGCCGTGATATTCTGTAAAACTTCTACAGCCATAATTTGTATCAAGAATATTGTTGAATTTTTCACATAATTGAATTATTTTTGTGTTTAATTTTCGCAATGAAAATCCTCGACTGTGAAAATGCTAGTGAGTTTACGAGCTCTATCCGCAAAATGTTGTAACATTGAACGAATGTTATTGTACCCGATAACCTGTGAATAGTAAACATTGTAACGTAATTTGTTTAAAATATTCGTGTTACTGATTGCAAAGTTTATAAAATTTAATTAATGTAAAATATTATCACGCACTCTAGTGAGCAAGAAAATCACCATTTATTTATCGTCTGCTGTGTTAGTTACGATATTGGTAAACTTGTTGCGAGTAGAAGAAACAAGACGGCCGGTAATGATTAAACTACCACGTGATTAGTTAATTCAAAGAATTGAAAATTTTTCAGCATGAAGACAACGACCCATTTAAAAGTGTTACAAAATAATCAACTATAACTATTAATTTTGGAACCTGTTGACAAGTTGACACGTGTCATTAGTCATCGCCTGTTTTCGGTCTTTCTAGGCTTAATAAATTTAAATATTATTGACAGGGAAATAAGCATGAAGAAATTTGTCGTTTTTGCTTGAGAAATTTTATGAAATATTAAAATCCAAGTTTAAAGATAGTGCTGCATAATCTCATAATTAAGAACTCGTATTTTTTATTTCTTTTTCATTCTGACATGCCAGGGGTTTGCTATGACAGGAGATAAGTAAGAAAGTATTAACATATGTAAGCTAGGTTGTAACCCTTGAAGCCAGTCAGCTTTATTGGAACTGTGAAATAAATCACTTTCTCCTTTTTTTTTTTGTCAAACAATCCACGATGTGAATAAGATGGTATCGCCTAGAAAGTTATGACCTCTTAGTTCGTCTGCAAATCTTCTTGGTAGGAAAACGAAGTAACATGCATGCCCATTAGGCCTAATGCTTGAATATGCACGACCATTAGGCCTAATGCTTGAATATGCACGCCCATTAGGCCTAATGCTCGAATCTCAGTTGCTAGAAATATTCTTTTTGCGGAAGTTCAGGGATCTGGGGTTGGAATTTCGTTTTAAATATTCGTGATAACATTCTTATTTTGATTTCCAGAAATAACAAAGACGGTCGGGTAATTTTTAAAACAACAAAAATCTTAACTTTTAACTGCTAACACGTGAAACGAATTAATCAATCATTTGTTTTTGTTTGTAATTAAGCACAAAGCTACACAACGGGCTATCTGTACTCTGCCTTACCACGGGTATCGAAACCAGGTTTTTAGTGGTACAATCAATGATCACGAACATGCCTATATTCAACTACACTTTGCCATTTAAAACTTTTCCTCAAGCTTTTGGTAGTTTGTAATGTAAGTAGGTTTCAGAACTGTATAGGAAACACTTGATAAAAGAGGTTGTTCTAGATATCAGTCTTTCCACGAATCCTAAAAACATTTATTGAAAATTCCTATGAAAAATAAGTAACTTATTCTAATCTGTGTTATGTATATATAGTGTGTTACTGTTGTTTTAGAATATTCACAGAAAGCTTCACGGGGCTATTTGTGCATAGCACTAATTTCGAAGGATAACCTACAAAGAAGGAAGCTAGTCAGTATAACCTACCATCAATTTTTTGAGCTATTCTGATGGAATAACGTGATTTGACTCTCACTGTTTTAAGTCAGCCCCAGTCCTAAAGCGCGGAGCGCACTTTTTCCGACAATGTGTCGTAAACCGTGAACCTTCCGATACACAGTCCAGGCACACTATATATGTGTGATTTCTCCATTTTGTTTGGCAGAAGTTATTACGAATGTCATTAGTCGTTTGTGAATTGTGCAATATTCATATATATATATATATCCACATGTATCTGTAAAGATTTAGGTTGACAATTGTTCCTTATCTCTAACATTTAGTTAGGCCCAACATGGCTAGGTGGCTAGGGGGCGCTTGATTCGCAATCTGCGAGTCCACACCGACTTTAGAACACCCTGTTGACAAAACACATTATTCTCTTTATCTCTGTTAAACTGTGAAATTCACTTTAAATAGTGCCCGCTAGGACTAAACTAACAATTACGCAGTCTAACTTCACTTTCAGTAACGTAACTTTATCTGACTTCTTTTTGGGGGGCTGGCATGGCCAGGTGGTTAACTAGATCGAATCCCCGTCCCACCAAACATGCTCGCCCTTTCAGCCGTGGGGGCGTTATAATGTGATTGTCAATCCCACTATTCGTTGGTAAAAAAGTAGCCCGAGAGTTGGCGGTGGGTGGGGATGACTAGCTTCCTTCCCTCTAGTCTTACACTGCTAAATAAGGGACGGCTAGCGCAGATAGCCCTCGTGAAGCTTTGCGAGAAATTCATAACAAACCAAACCTCTAACATTTAAAAACTTTGAACAGAGTTCACTTTCACGGACTTGTACACACAACTTCAAGACTTTAATTAACTTGTATTATAAGTTCCGTTAACAAAGCTATCGTAAGAATCATTATAATATGTATCATTTAGAAACTGAAGTCCATTCTCAAATTCCACTGCGCTTAAACAAAGCTCTAGAAAAATCAGTACGGCCCATTACTCATTACTTGTGTGTTGTTTTGGTCGACTGCGTGTAAATTGTTTTTAGAAACTTTATTTTTTTAAGAAAATTGTATGTTTTTCAGTGCAAGAACAATTACTTGTTAATAAAGGCGTAACTATGATTACAACTAGTGTTGGATAAAGATTCAGAGTTAATAATATGACTAATGCTAGTGTTGGATAAAGATTCAGAGTTAATAACAAGACTAATGCTAGTGTTGGATAAAGATTCAGAGTTAATAATATGACTAATGCTAGTGTTGGATAAAGATTCAGAGTTAATAACATGACTAATGCTAGTGTTGGATAAAGATTCAGAGTTAATAACATGACTAATGCTAGTGTTGGATAAAGATTCAGAGTTAATAATATGATGTTGTTTGTTATTAAGCACAAAGCTACACAAAGGGCTATCTGTGCTCTGCCCACCACGGGTATCGAAACCCGGTTTCTAGCAGTATAAGTCCGTAGACATACCGCTGTGCCACTGGGAGGCTAATAATATGACTAATGCTAGTGTTTGATAAGATTCGTAGTTACTACTATAACTACAACTAGAGATAGATAGAGATCCGGAGTTACTATTTTGATTAAAACTAGTGTTTGATAATAAAAAATTGGAGTTTCTACCATTACTACAACCAGTGTTGGATAAAGATTCAGAGTTACTACTATGGGGCCCGGCATGGCCACGTGGTCAGGGCGCTCGGCTCGCAATCTGCGGGTCGCGGATTCGAATCCCCGTCCCACCAAACATACTCGCCCTTTCAGCCGTGGGGGTCATTATAATGTGACGGTCAATCACACTATTCGTTGGTAAAAGAGTAGCCCAAGAGTTGGCGGTAGGTGGTTATGACTAGCTGCCTTCCCTCTAGTCTTACACTGCTAAATTAGGGACGGCTAGCCCTCGTGTAGCTTTGCGCGAAATTAAAAAACCACAACATACTATTATGACTAAAACTAGTTTTGGTAAGTTGTTAGAATGTGAAGAATTTTCGTGATGAATGTCTATATTACTGTACGTATCAAGCAAGTTGCATTTCACAGAATAAGGCCCTTAACATTAAATGGACTTTCAGAAGTTCTGATGTTCGCATGGATTCAAACAGAATAGTCGATTGATGATATACAAAGGAGACACTGTTGAATCCTTCTTTAATGCTTGTTGCTGAGACCCGTTGTTCACTCCTCCTCTCTCCTGATCGGAATTTAGGTCTTTGTGACCTAGGAGGGTCAGGTACTCTGAGACCTCTTCCTCCCTTCCGTACCATGATAGGTTGTCCTTGAATGTTGATGGTTAGTACTACACGAGGGTCGGAGTTCACTGTTTAGTTTGTTTGTTTCTTTTGAATTTCGCGCAAAGCTACACGAGGGCAAGCCATCCCTAATTTAGCAGTGTAAGACTAGAGGGAAGGCAGCTAGTCATAACCACCTACCGCCAACTCTCGGGATATTCTTTTACAAACGAATAGTGGGATTGACCGTCACATTATAATGACCCCCACGGTTGAAAGGGCGAGCATGTTTGGTGGGACGGGAATTCGAACCTGCGACCCGCAGATTGCGAGTCAAACGCTCTAACCTCCTCGCCATGCCGGGCCTTTCTTCACCGTTGAATCCTTCGTCAGTATTTGTAACCAAAACCCGTTCTTCACTGTTGAATCCTTCATGTTACCGAAACCCGTTCTTCACTGTTGAATCCTTCATGTTACCGAAACCCGTTCTTCACTGTTGAATCCTTCATGTTACCGAAACCCGTTCTTCACTTTTGAATCCTTCTTGTTACCGAAACCCGTTCTTCACTGTTGAATCCTTAATGTTACCGAAACCCGTTCTTCTGTTAACAGAGGGTTAAGGTAGTACTCTAAGCGTAGTTTACGTACGACACTTAGCCTATATCAGCTGTAAACACCTGGAATGAGATGATGAACTCACTATGTGTGTACAGTCAATTACAGATTACTATCTTGTTTTATGTTCCTCCAGTGGCCCCAAGTCATTGCACATACATTAGTTAGTATCAAGTTCTAGGCCTTCTATGGCCTCAAGATATTGTGCATACTCTAGTATTAAGTTCTTGACGGTCTTTTTAAAAACGACTTTAACTGCTCTCTCTCCGGTAATGGTATAAGCCAAAGATCTCCCTTCCCTCCCCTCACACACACTTATAACTTCGGCGAGAGGAATATATATTTTCCTCGTGACTTGGTAACCTGTAAATAGGATGTCAGGGTTAGACACTACCCGGTAGTCCTTGTAAAATGTACTGGTTAGTCATGAGTCAATAACCTTCATAAATAGGATTTAGGGTTCAGTTATGACCCATGACATATATGTACACAGAAGTACCTACAGCTCTGATGACTTCCGTTTTCTGTGTCTAGAAAGGTTTGGATATATATGCTCTAACTCGGTTTATATAGATATGAGGTAGAGCGTAGCCATAACGTAGTGCATTGTTGCAAAGTAAAGGGTAGTCATAATGAGGGAGATAGTCACAAAGTGAGGATTTGTAATAATTCTTAGAATAGTCACGAATTAGAAAGTAGTCGTAAACATGTGACCTTTCGCAAGAAGTGTTAAGTGTATGTGTAAGATAAGTTTCAGAACTGTGATAAGTGTAGGGTAAATGTTAGGACTCTGGTATGTGCAGGGTAAATGTTAGGACTCTGGTATGTGTGGGGTAAATGTTAGGACTCTGGTATTTGCAGGGTAAATGTTAGGACTCTGGTATGTGCAGGGTAAATGTTAGGACTCTGATATGTGTAGGGTAAATGTTAGGACTCTGGTATGTGCAGGGTAAATGTTAGGACTCTGGTATTTGCAGGTTAAAGTTCGGGACTGTAGTATATATATATATAGGGTAAATTTCGGGACTGGGATATGTTTAAGGTAAATTTGAGAACTGGGATATGTGTAGTGTTAATATTTAGGACTGTAATATGTTTAATGGGTAAATTTGAGGACTGTGATATGTTTAGGGTAAATTTGAGGACTGTGATATGTGCAAGGTAAATTTCAGAACCAAGATATGTGTAGGATAAGATAAAGGATTGTGATATGTGTAGGTTAAGATTAAGGACTGTTATATGTGTAGGTTAAGATTAAGGACTGTTATATGTGTAAGATAAGATTAAGGACTGTGATATGTGTAGGATAAGATTAAGGACTGTTATATGTGTAGGATAAGATTAAGGACTGTTATATGTGTAGGATAAGATTAAGGACTGTTATAATGTGTAGGTTAAGATTAAGGACTGTGATGTACGTAGCGAAAATTTCTAGACTATGATGGGTTTAGGGTATATTTCAGGACACTGGGTAAATGTTTGAGTACTGTGATATATGTAAAATGGGTTTGTGATATGTTTGGAATATATATAAAAATGACTCGGTAGTACGTGCTGAGTGAAAGTAAAGGCTGTATAGAGTGTGAAAGGTCCTTGTTTGTAATACAAGAATTGAACACTGTCTCTATATTGCCAGTACTTATCTGGCACCCGAATAGTATCCGGTGACTTGCAAGTATTACATTGTACCTTTTCTACGTTGATAAATAAACAAAGGTTTCTTGTTGTCATTGTATTTTTTTCACGGATACTTGCTTGAAAGATTTAATTGCCACCTTAAACAAAATCCAAGTTCGTATCGATTTCTTATCTGATAACCACGGTGAGGAAAATGTGTAATTGGCAGTTCCTATTTCGGTGTACATTAAGGAAATTGATTATAAAGAACAAAGACTTGGCCTTTTTCACGTGTACCTCATTTGAGCACGTAGTAGTGAAAGAGACGTAAGTTAAAGAAACAGCAGGTAAGACTATTTTGTCGTAAGAAATTTATACAGCTGGGAATGTCATGCATAACAATTTAGTAGGGACCAGTAGCAGAGCTGTTACAAATAATAAAAAAAGAGTGTTTGTTGAACTTGTACTAGGTCTACTATTCATTTCTACGATTACGTGCGCCGAATAAAAAGCCTGTCAGTTTCTTTTGAGATGACGATGAATTATAAACGTGTTTTGTGATCGTTTAAAATGTTTTATGGGCACCGTGTGCTGGAGGGTTGGTTTGCAAAAATACACGTCATTTTGTGTGGAAATAAAACAAATAAACAGCTAACTATTATTACTTAACACTGGTCTGTCTAATCTTTGTCATTCCACTGACTAGTATTACTTAGCACTGGTCTGCCTAATCTTGGTC
This sequence comes from Limulus polyphemus, assembly GCF_000517525.1. NCBI lineage: Eukaryota > Metazoa > Arthropoda > Merostomata > Xiphosura > Limulidae > Limulus > Limulus polyphemus. Next base: position 174,067 of record NW_013668329.1, read on the forward strand.
AGTCAACTGTCTATTATTACTTAGCACTGGTCTGCCTAATCTTTGTCGTTCCATTGACTAGTATTACTTAGCACTGGTCTGCCTAATCTTTGTCGTTCCATTGACTAGTATTACTTAACACTTGCCTGCCTAATCTTGATCAAATTACTCAACCTAAGCTAGTAACCTGTATTATAAAAAGACACATCTCGAAATTATATACAAACACATAAAATTGCTGACCATGAAAAAAAAAATAACCACTTGGGAATGACTGCTGGTCATCACTGAAATGTCGGGTATATGTTTCTTTTGTAGTTGATAGGGTCGCGGGTTCGAATCCCCATCAAATATGCTCGCCCTTTCAGCCGTGGGGGC
>NW_013668330.1:0-1355 GCF_000517525.1 Limulus polyphemus
AAAACCGATTTAACTTTACGAACATTATACTGTAATATAACATTTTAGTGTAGTTAAAACCGATTTAACTTTACGAACATTATACTGTAATACAACGTTTTAGTGTAGTTAAAACCGATTTAACTTTACGAACATTATACTGTAATACAACGTTTTAGTGTAGTTAAAACCGATTTAACTTTACGAACATTATACTGTAATATAACATTGTAGTGTAATCACAAAAAGTCCTAAAATTAACATGTGCATCACATCATCTTCATGTTCTCTCATTTCTTGAACCAACACGGGTTTTTATAACACGCCACGTGACAAAGAACGTTTTTTTATTAACTTCCGCTGTCGAACAAGATACGCCTCATAAAAAAAAACAATAAACACTACAGTTCGCTCACATTCTCTTCTCTCCATTGTTGTTGGGTTTTTTTTTTAGGGTCTGTTGAAGCTAGAATTACTAGTTTCACCCTCAAAATAACGGAAATATAAAGTACGAAAAAACCCGAGGTATCGAGATACGATAGACACGCACGTGCAAGCAGAACAATAACGTAATGCACGAACTTAATATTTTATATAAATTATCCACAAACTTTAAATCAGCAGCTAAAATAAAGAAGAAAATATAAAATATGGTTCCGTCATTTAAAACATTTTTTTTTGTCTTTATTTTAAATATTTTAACAAGGATGAATGTCATTGGGTCGTCCTGAACTATAACAGTATGCATTTTTATTTATGAACAACACACAAGTCTATAAATGATTCCCTCCCACCCTTTTATGTGTGTGTGTGAATTTGTTTGGCACGAACCCAGCTCCTAGAGTGGTACTTATTTCCGGTGATATTTAGGTCTGTAAACAGTTATTTTAACACATCAGTAGGTTTACCCAATGAATTCATACCCATATTTGATGGGAGATATAATGTTGGAGGACAGTAGCCTTCCTGGGTAACTGTTTCAACGTATCTCATCCGCGAACAATCGGTTAAAACATGGAATAAAAGTCCTATATGTATTCACCAAAGACATGAGAATATTCCCCGATACTGACCTTGCCGTCCAAACTGCACACCTTCACACCCGACAAAGATATCACTAACACCACTGGTTTCCGCCGACGAGTTCCCTGTAACGAAAGGACGAGAAATATGTGAATGTGCTGCAGTCGTCACGACGACAGAAAAGTTGGCTTTTGATTTACACACAGAGGGTTTCTTAAGTTGGCTTTTAATTTACACACAGAGGGTTTCTTAAGTTGGCTTTTAATTTACACACAGAGGGTTTCTTAAGTTGGCTTTTGATTTACACACAGAGAGTTTCATAAGTTGGCTTTTGATTTACACACAGAGGGTTT
>NW_013668330.1:1859-6413 GCF_000517525.1 Limulus polyphemus
TGAACAAGTGTTAAGTATTTAATCATTACGACCGGGATCAAACTCAAAATTCTTTATCAAAAAGAAAGATCTTTCATTTCTGGGAAAATCTTGGTCAAGTTAAAAGTCGCCCCCCAGTGGCACAGCGGTATGTCTGCGGACTTACAACGCTAGAAACCGGGTATCGATACCCGTGGTGGGCAGAGCACAGATAGCCCTTTGTGTAGCTTTGTGCATAAATTCAAACAAACAAACAATCAAACAAAAGTTAGTCTCCGACGTCCGTGTTTGTTTACTGTTAAGCGCTAAGCTACACAGTGGGCTATCTCTGCTGTTCCCACCACAGGGATCAAAACTCGATTTGTAGTGTTGTAAGCACGCAGACTTACCGCTGCTGATGGGGGAGGGGGGCATACCAGAATGATGCTTCCGTCGATTTAAGGGGCAATGCCGTTCGTCTTGACGAAAATCTAAATCGTGTGTGATTTTTAAATTCATCAATGAAACTTTAACAATCTGCTCATTACCTCGATGGTAGAATCATATTAAACATACTTACGACGTACTTTATACATTGTTAAACAACTAGACAAATTATATTGTAATTTAAGGAAGATTTAATCACGATGAATACAGAACACCGGTAATATATTTTTCTTTTGTTTCACAAACCGTTTCTGGACAGGTGGCGCTGATATTCTCTAAATTTTGTTTTAAGTCTCTCTAAGATACCCCTCTCTCTCTCCAATATTTCATTGAACTAAATTAAATTTATTGTTGCTATTATAAATGAATAATATTCTGTTATTTATCCTTACATTAATTCTGATTTGTAGATGACCTGCATAAAATTAATGAAAGTTACATTTAACGGTTTATTCTAGTTCACCCCTCAACAGTTGTTATTTTCAAGCAATTGGATAATATAAATATAAATAACCTCTCAACCACTACCGTGTCGTTTTTGAGCCCTGGTATTAGACGAAAGGCCTCTTCGGCACTGGACATTATAGATGTAACGTGGATGACATGTTTGTTACACACGTTTTTGTTATCAGTTTTACGTTCTTGGTATTAAGTTCTGTTTGAAATGTCGTTTACCTATATAAAAAAAAAAAAAATCGCTACATGCAGTAAAACGGCCTGTGGCTGGCTGTCTGTCTGTAACGAACATTTTTACACTGGCGATCTCTCATCCACATGAAACTTTCGGGAGTTCTTGGGTATTTCCCACAAAAGGATTTGAAACTCCCCTTAAGTTATTAATTTCCTATTTGTAAAACTTTGACACATTTCGGTTTTGTTTTACTACTTTTTTTGTTTTATGAATCTTTAATTATGTTTTCGGGGGAAATAAGACAAAACAGTGAACAATTTTGAAGTGTAGAAACGTGTATTCCCCAAGAATATTCCGTTCGCACGGGAAGTGTAACCAATTATCGTACAGCTTTCAAAACTATAGAAATTAACTCCGCGTGCGTCTCGGGAATATTTGCTAATAACGTTAATAACGCGAAAGTACATTTTTAAATAGTGATATCCATCAGCTGGCATATACTGTCGCCAAGGGGCGCGTTGCCGTCGTCAAGAGAGCTGTGTCCGTCATTTAAATCAACAGGGATTTTATTTTTGTTTTAAATAAGCTACCAGTTTGTAGATAAGATGACAAAACTAAGACTATTCTTTTGATAAATGTGGGAAAAATTTTAAAAAAACTTCATTTTCAACATGAAAAACTAAAAGGATCAGAAAATTATATCATATTTAAGAGTAATTTGAAAATTACAGTAATTTTTTTTTCTTGCTCGACGTTTTTTTTTGTTTTTTTTTTTCCGCTACAGCCCTTAAGTTAATAAACCCACACCTAGCCGCCATTTTGTCCACACACGAAAGGATTTCGTTTATCTTCGAATAAAATGTTTTGGTTACCAGATTGTTTTTATCATCTGATATCAAAAATATCCTTGTAAGTTAGGGATAAGATGTTGTTTAATCACTACTTGGAATATTTTAAATTCAAGTAGTTACGAAAACACACACAAACATAGTGGGTTAATTAGAAGTATCACTACCTAAGTACGAGTACAAACGATCTTTGGGTTAATCCCAAAACGTACGTCAACTCTGATTTGTTAATTTTACACACACAAGATTTATAACGGTTGTAAAAACGAAGAATAAGGTGTGTTACTTATCCTAAATGGACATTCCTGACAAATTGGTGGGTAATAAAAAGTTCTTAAAGCTGACACGGTGGGGCGATAGGTGGGGTGGCATCCGGGAGTCTCGGAGGTCACACTGTCGTTACAGGTCAGGGCGAGGATTTAGATTAACTCTTAATTCACATTGACAGTTCTTTCAATAAGAAGATTCTAACTTAATAATGACAAAAATACAGGAAAGGTTTAAGTTAAAGTTATATAATTAGTTTGAAAAGAATTCTTGTATTCCTATTGAGTATTCATTTATTTCTGTCTCAGTGTTTGTGGGGCCTAATACACAGTTTATTTTTTGAGATTTATTTTATACCCCGATTATGATCACTTTTTTGTAATTGTCTCCTTCCGAGAAGCAAGTCTGGTTCTTAAAATCCCTCTAGCTCAGTGATTGTGAACGTGGGACGTGTCCCACAGGGGGGGGGGGGGCAATTTGAAAATCCTACTATAAGAAAAAAATTTCATTTAGGTTCGAAATGTTGGCAAATTTTTAAATATTATTATTATTATACTTTTTCAACACCAAATTTGTTTTTATATTAAGGGGACATACATTTTTTTTTTAGTTTTCGAGGTGGGGGCATGGAGCAAAAAAAGGTTAAGAACCACTGCTCTAGCTCATCAGATTTTCGTTTATTAAAACTGGAGAAAACAAGCGTTCGTCTGTCAATTTGCTGTAAGGAAGGTCAGACAATATAATCTTTCTTAGCAGTAACAATTGGTATTGTTATCAGTTGTAGTTGATATAACGCTATCACAAGAATTGTGGTCAATTCGATTAACGTTAACAATATTTAGCTGCTTCGTCTTCACAGTTACAAAACAATACCTTCAGTAACATATTGTTTTGATAAAGTCTATTTAACAAAACCATACGGTAACGCTAACAACTGATGAATTTATTGTATTGAATTTAACACAAATCGAGATGAATGATAATTAAAATTGTGTTAAAATATTGTACACTTTAATATTAACATATAAAGATCAAGTCAGAAACAAAAAATATTATTAAAAAATACAAAAAAACACATGTTTCCACAGTCTTTTATCACTCTGTCAGGTCTGAAAAAATATATTTGACTTTATTAATAACTGTACAACAATATCATGCACAACTTGTAACAATTATCTTTAGTAAACAATATATGGCTGTAGGTCAACAATAACTTATTCCTCATTGTAGTTCTGTTACGCGTAGCGGTGCTTCGAAGTAAAAGAACTGACCTTGATGATATACAAACACGACGTCGAGTAAATGGGACAGAAAAATTGGTTAATCCGTCCATTAATATAATTAAAATGTCTTGAAATGACATTAGCGGCTCTGTGGTACCTGATGTAACGATGCTTTGTATTCTGCAAGCGAGATGTCGTTACCATTAACAGATGTGGAATATTTTGCTACAAAAAAGTTCCCTTGTTGGCGTTTCTTGAAGCCCCTCAGCGGCTAGAACAGCAAGCTTCTGTTCCGGTAAAAACTGGGCAGGTTAGGACCCGATTGGTTGTAAATCATATGAACAAGAACTTTTGGATATATTTGGACTTATTCTTGGAATAACAGAATTGGGCAATCTCGGTTGTTTTAGAGTGATTGTCATATTGGATTATGTAGGACGAAACAATAAAGCTTATTTTGAATCTGATAAAGTTTTTATTTCTTTAAAAAAAAGGTTCCACGGTATATTTCACTAATAGCAGTCAACGACATCACGAAGTCATTTGATCTGCTCCAACGTTTAGGGATGACAGACCACCATTTTGAAGTGTTGTAAATTTACATTAAAGCCGCAAAAGAGGAACTATAATAATATTGACGGACGAGAGTTGACTGACGGGCTTTCAAATCTGGCCCACACATCATCAGAAACATGTTCAATACACACAAGAAAGTCAGTCAGTGAAGCAGCCACTGAAATCAGGAGATACAAAATGCTGCGAACGACGATTGTTTAATCAATACCAATAAAACACACCGCAACTTCTCCAGGTTGTGTGTTATTGGTTGATCTGATTGTTGCAAAAATGGTAACACACCGCAACTTAACAGGTTGTGTATTATTGGTTGATCCGATTGTTGCAAAAAAATGGTAACACACCGCAACTTCCACAGGTTGTGTATTATTGGTTGATCCGATTGTTGAAAAAATGGTAACACACCGCAACTTCCACAGGTTGTGTATTATTGGTTGATCCGATTGTTGAAAAAATGGTAACACACCGCAACTTCCACAGGTTGTGTATTATTGGTTGATCCGATTGTTGAAAAAATGGTAACACACTTCCACAGGTTGTGTATTATTGGTTGATCCGATTGTTGCAAAAATGGTAACACACTTCCACAGGTTGTGTATTATTG
>NW_013668330.1:7299-9566 GCF_000517525.1 Limulus polyphemus
TGAAGTTTACTTAATTTGAATTATCAAACTAAAGATTTTATTTATTTTTTTTGCTGCCAATTTTAAATATTCTATGTCTTCCATTCATACATTGTTTCTATCATAAATGAAACTAAATTCATTAATGGCGTAAATTTGTTAGTGCTAAAATGACGAAGAAGGTAATGTCAGTAAACATAACACATAAGGATGTGCTTGTCGCGCCATCTGTTAACGATATATCAAAAGATGTATGTATACCAGTAATTCCTTTTTTTTTTTTTACTTTCAAAGGTAATTTATTTACTTTTTTTACTGCAATTTTTTTAACATTCGGTGAGTTACTGATGAATATAAAAGTTCTACTATATTTTTTTCAAAAGAAACATACGCACACGGAAACGTGAGAGCTTATAGCGCTGAAATTCGGGATTCGATCCCTGTAGCAGACACAGCGCAGATACTCCACGTGCAGTTTTGCACTTAATTGTTTGTATTTTTGAATTTCGCTCAAAGCTACTCGGGGGTTATCTACGCTATACGTCCCTAATTTTTGAAGTGATAGACTAGTGAGAAAGAAGCTAGTGAATACCACCCACCGCCAAATCTTGGGCTACTCTTCAACCAACGAATAGTGGGACTGACTGTCACATTATAACGCATCCACGGCTGAAAATGCGAGCATGTTCGGGGACGGGAGTCGAACCCACGACCTTCAGATTGAGAGTTAATTACCATAAATACAGGGGCCATGTCAGACCTTTTACTCTTAACCCATTGTCTGCTATTGTCGCCCTATAAAGTACAGTCCGCCTACGGGATTTGAATGCAAGTGCGCTATATACAGTGTACAGCTAGCAAAAATTCCGCGCCCGTTTAAAGCAGTCAAAGGGGTGAAAGTAACAAGTAAGTAATTACTAATAAGATCAACAAAAGATGTGGCTACGAGTTAATGGTAAAACACCCGAAATACTGAGAACCACAACTAGCCTCTACGTTTGGTGAAAGCCCTCGTCGACAATGGATATGGCATATTTACTTGCACGTGAGCACTACTCACGCGAAACTACGAATGAAATCTCGTGAAAACTGATTAGCGATTTTATATTAAAAGTGTTAATGTTTACGTATAGAGGGCGCTCTTGAAAACGATTTTACATGTTAACTCGAAATAATATTACAAATTGCGTTATTATAGTTCTGCCCATTATGTTTACGTACAGAGGGCGCTGCGATCTACATCATGTGTGACGTCATAAAGCCTAATATATCATCACATTACGCGTTTATAATTCAAATTTTAATTAAGGTTGAAAAGTGAATTAATTAGATTCTACTCAATCTTTTTGCTACTAAGGATGTGTTTAGTAAATTAAAATTAAATGAAAAATTGAAACAATTTCATGTACTCGTCCAGTTTGGGCTATTATAAAATGTACTTTAAGTAAACACTTTGGTATAAATACCTAAAATGAAAATTTTAGAATGTCGTACAGACTTTCACGAGAGTTCTGTTGGTAGGAGCCCCTAATTTCGAGCTGATACAGGAGAGAAGGCAGCTATTTAATAGCACCCACCGCCAACTCTTGGGCTACTCTTGCCGATTTAACTGATACTCTTTTAGCGCATCCACAGCCCCAAAATGCGGAGCGCAATTTTGTAGCAACTAGACACGAATTCGGATTCACAGTCTCAGCATAGAGCCACGCCCGGCCCTAGCTAAATAAAGACAACTTCCGAAGCTTTACTTAAATAACAATCAGAGTGTAAAATTGTAAGTGACAACTTTTCCAAGAAATTAGTCCAGATGCGGTAGAAACGATTAATTAAAGGTCAAAGGTCACAATAGCAGTCAAGGGCAGTCCTTGTAATGTAAAAACTTAGAATACACCGAGTTTTAAATATGGTTTTTTTGTTTTTTTTTTAGTAAGGACACTACAACGAAGAAGTTTTAGCATTGGGTAAATAAACGCTGGAAACTTTTCGGTTTTCTGGGTGAGTGAAGTAGACCAGCAACCTCGCCCCCACCCCCCACAAGTAAGAAAATATCGATTTACAAAAAAGCCTAAAAGATAAATTTTCTTAAAGTTGCTTTTCTGACGTATTAGATTTCTGTTAAAAGTTCTCAGTTTTTTGTTTTTCTGTATGCGAAATCCGTTAGATTTAATATATAGAAATTTAATGATATTGAAGTGACCAGAAACGTGTGGGGTGTGTTTTTAGTTTAACTGTGGTATTTTCAATCTCACCCAACATACGGAATAAGCGGCCAGGATGTTCGTGAAAGT
>NW_013668330.1:10527-14747 GCF_000517525.1 Limulus polyphemus
CGTAGCTGAAAGTGTGGAGCGTGTTGAGTGGCATACTGATACTCGAACCTTGGACCTTCCGATTCGCATCTCGACGCGCTAACCGCAAAACCTCGCTTGGTCCACATTAATTGTGACTCAACATCATTTTAAATATTTATGTTATGAGAATTTGAAACAAGAGAGACGAGAAAAAAAAAAACTTTTCAAAAAATGGCGTTAACATATTTTATTTCATTCTATGTTTGGGTCACATCCCACCTTAACCTGACACACTTAAAACCTACAATCTCACCTAAAGTTATGGGGGGAGGGAGTAAGTAACTTTAAAATTGTTACTTCCCATCTTTAAGTAAAAGAAGCATTAAGTTGGACTATCGATGACAAGATGCGCTACACACTTGTTGTTGTTGTTGTTGTTATTATTAAGTACAAAGCTATACAAAGGGCTATCTGTTCTCTGCCCACCACAAGTATCGAAACCCGGTTTCTAGTGGTACAAGTCCGTAGACATACCGCTGTGTCACTAGGGAGCCACTACACACTTTTTAGAAAAGTGTACAATGCCATGGCCAGATTAAGTTTTAGTGTGAGCCCTAGGCCCAGGTAATATCTGGGAATAACAATGACAATAATAATAACAACAACAGCTCACTTTTGCCTCTATTCTACTAGTTTTACGAACCATTTTTTTTTCTTGGGTGGCCATCTAGGGCCCCTGTATGGCCGGGTACCCTATGCAGTAATCTGGTACTCTACAGAACCCAAATGTAATTTTATTATATATTCGTGTTATTATTTTAAGTGCGGAAAGATCACTACACGGCTAAAATGAGTTTGTATGTTTAAGTCAGGTTTGAGATCGAACAAGTTATTTGGATTGCAGTCTGTCGATTCGATCTTCAACATTAAAGTGGTTTATTAACTCAAAATGCTCGCGGTGTAACCTGGGATATGTAGGATCTACCACGAAGAGATTTCAACATCGTAACTTGCGAACCAGTTAACATACTAGCGTTCCACCGCACTGTAACGTAGTTCCGACCCAAAGGCGTTTTAATATGTTAATGGAAGGTCAACATAGAAAGGAATTAAGAACTTTGAAAGATTTGGCCCACACTGAGAAGGAAACCAGCTTTGAATTTGAAGACTAATGTTTTACCAGTACGCTTAGGATCGTAACTACCATTCAGCTCCCTATAACCACAGCCTAGTTGCAGTTGGAATAGTACTATTAAAACATCGTACTGAGGCCTCCTAGTGTGAATAACTAAAAAAAACGGGCAAAAAATAATGACAATTTTAATATACTCATTTTGCGATAAAAATATAACAATCGAGAGCGTTAGTTATAACGATTGTTATGAAAAATAAAACAAACAGTGCTGCGACACCGCGGCCTTTTGTTTTGCCCTAATCTCATCTCGGGCGTCTCAGATGTTAGCTCAACGCTAAAATTCGGGATTCGATCTCTGTGATGGGTACAGCGCAGATATCCCATCGTGTAGCTTTGCGTTCGAAACAAACCTAACTTTCCGACGGATCTTCAGTGGTAAATGGCTCTGAACTGTTACCGAAGGCCCGGACTCAATGTTTATATAGTAATACATTATTGCAGCACCCTAGTTTTATTGGAGAGTAGGAGAGGCCTTTACTATTTTGTACTTTTCTTGAAGTGTTTAATCGGGTGGTTTTTTTTACCAATATAAAGTGTTGTAAAGTGAGTTTCAAAGTGTTATTTACCGTCTAAACTAAAGCTTAGTCTAAAGATGAAAAGCTATTTACGGGGTTCATTAAGTTAAATAACACACGATGTTTGGTTTAACCGAAACGTTGGTTATTTCGTTCCACGTTTAAATATGTTTTCTCTTACTAACCACCTTTGAATTTCGCACAAAGCTACACGATGGGATATCTGCGCTAGCCGTCCCTAATTTAGCAGTGTAAGACTATAGGGAAGGCAGCTAGTCGTCACCACCCACCGTCAACTCTTGGGCTACTCTTTTACTAACGAATAGTGGGATTGACCGTCACTATATGACGTCCCCACGGCCGAAAGGGCGAGCATGTTTGGCGGACGGGGATTCGAAGTAACTAACTACAAGTAACAAACGTTAGGCACTTTTTACTCAACTCACGTGTCGAAGCCTCCATTATTAACGGCTGCAATAAACACCCGTCTGACGAGAGAATAGTTTTATACAAGATAGACTAGAAGAAAAACTCCTGATAATACACCCGTCTGACGAGACAATAGTTTTATACAAGATAGACTAGAAGAAAAGAAAAAAAACACCTGATAATACTCCCGTCTGACGAGAGAGTAGTTTTATACAAGATAGACTGGAAGAAAAACTCCTGATAATACTGAGTAATTAAATGTAGAACTTTGACAAAAGAAAGCAACCGACTTTCACTTATTTCGATAATTATTAGATAGATAGCGCCATCTGTATGTCGAAAACAAAAGTAGTCCAACGTGACAGTACGAGAGCGTAGACGGACGGCGATCATTTATAGAGGTGGACGTTATTTGAAATCAAGACCTGACGTTATCTAGTAGTGGGGGGGGGGGGTCACGTAGTAATTCAACTTTGTTTAATTGCAACTTCGAGATTCCCTCGGGTCATCTTCGATGTCACGACAGTAGACTTTACTTTTAACGATTTACTAAAACCGTTATACATCATAGCACGAGGCGGGATCTTTGTAAGCGGGTTCTCTAGCAGAGAACTAAATGGATGTACCATTTACAAAAGTGCCACTAGAGTCCGAAATAGCGCCATCTGTATGCCATAGTCGGCGTGATAGATCGGTGGCGTCTATTTATCACCAGTGCTTTACTTATCTTTACGATCATCATGACAAAACTATAACCCAAACGCGGAATAATAATGCGGTATTCTTTGCCGTTACTTAGCATAAATATTCAATAAACGTGTGACATGACTACTACAGGTTTATACGGTTAACAAACTATACTTGGCGTCTTCTAAACCTCCCGCGTTACTTCGCGCCTTTTTTTTTCTTCTTCTTCTTTTCACCTGTAGCATAAATCCCCATTAATATCGAATTCCCGAACCGAATAGTAATAGCCTACGTTTCGTCAAACGTCTGTGCATCTTCGATATATTTAACACGATATAGAACAGAACAATTCTTCTCTAACTAACTTACTCTTCAGATTTATTTAAAATGAACACAAACTGTTCTACTTTTCCCTCATTGGCTCGGTGGTAACTCTGAAGGTTTATAACGCTAAAAATCGGGTTTCGATACCCGTGGTGGGCACAGCACAGATTTCGTTGTGTTGCTTTGTTCTGAACAATAAAGAAAAAAACTGTACTGCTTACAAAAAACTTAGTAAGACGTTACTACTGATACATGATCTAAACCAAGTGGTTTGAGTTCAATCTTATGTCATAGAGTTTGATTTAACAGATTCGGCACAAATCATACAGAGCCTTCCGTTTATTTAAACTCCCACAAGATAAGCATGTAAAACTAACCCGGGTTTTACATATATCTATGGTCCCTAATCTCCAACGGACAAGGTAATCCGTGTTTAATTTATTTCAGATCCTGTACAGGAAATTATATTTTAACACGAGGCTACGCAATGAGCTATACGCGCTCTGACCACCGCGGGGAATCGAAACCCGGATTTTAGCGTTGTAAAACCGCTCACCCGCCGGGTGGACGGAGAGATAAATAAAATAAACTGTAATTTCGGTCCATGCATACTGATCGGTATAAATAAAATGTACAGGGGAAAAAGAAGAACAGCGCGAGACAACGTGCGCGTTGTTCGGTCAAATATAATGCAAAGGATACAGGACTGACAAAATATCTACGCGTTGTGCTCACCGCGGGTGTCTAACCTTGGATTTAACGTTATAAGTGCAAAGTTTACCGCCGAGACACCGAGGAGCTGATCAAAAAAAGGACAGACTACCCCCGGCTGACAGAGTTTGGGGCATTGCACGAAAGGCCTGCTGGGCAATCATTGATATTAAACAAAAACTAAGCCTAAAACACTTTTTTACACAGTCTGATGAGAAATCCATAAAGCACTAATTAAAAATGAATATAACGTAAATAATAATAATAATAAAATATTACAGTGCTTAAACAACTTCCAGTGTTCAACACCATAACCCTAACGATAAAGTTTCATTACCTTGGCCGTTTAGATGAGTCATGGAATATAGCAAGGGCGCCCCCAGAAAAAAAAAAAAAAA
>NW_013668330.1:15560-18932 GCF_000517525.1 Limulus polyphemus
AATATCAATTTTGAAATGAATGGAGAAAAAAAACTAGGACCGCAGATTATAAAGTTTGGAGTGTATTTATAACCACAATTTTGTCAGCTTTTATTTGTATATTTATCTGTATTGGACAAAGTTTTTATTTAGCTTGATTGAAAAGATTTGGCGACGGTGTTGCTTTAAAACTGTTATGGTGACCGAATAACACACTTGGAGAGAAAGATTTGGTGTATTTCCGCTAAAAGAAAGAAAACAACTGGGGTAAAACTTACGTTAGTTTGTTGTTAAACACAAAGCAGCTCAGTAGGATATATATGCTATACCCACCACAGGGATGGAACCCCGAGTTATAGCGTTCTAAGCCCTCAAGCTTACCGGTAAACCACGAGGATGGGGGGATTTCTAACTTAGAAGCTAATAACACACTTTACAATAGTATTTCAAAATTCTAGGAATGTTTTTTTTAATATACAAAAGGTATTATGAAAAGTTATAATAAGAAGGGCAATACTGAGCGGGCTTGCAGATAAATTCTCATTCGGGCACTTCGTGAGGAAACTGGTGTCTAGGATACTCAGAAGGGTACAAGAGACCAAGGGGATTGCCTCCCCCATTCTGATTTGGTAGTTTGATTTGTTTGGAATTTTGCGCAAAGCTACACGAGAGCTATCTGCGTGTAACTTTCCGTAATTTAGCAGTGTAAGACTAAAGGGAAGCCAACTAGTCATCAACACCCACCGCCAACTCTTTTACCAACGAATAGTGAGATTGCCCGTCACTTTATAAAGTCCCCATGGCTGAAAGGGCGAGCATGTTTTGTGGGACGGGGATTGCGAGTCAAGCGCCCTAACCATCTGACCATGCTGGGCTTTGGTGAGGGACGAATATGGGGCCAAGAAAGTTTGGAGGGTTGCTTTCTAATATTGCGCTTGATAAAGAAGAGAATATCAGATATCAAATAAATTTAGAGTTTACCTTCTGATTTTACTGAGGTACGAGTACGAGGCCCATCATAGTTTGTTTGTTTAATAGGGGAGTGGGGGAGGGTTTGTGAATTCTGATTGTGCTCGTTTTGAAAAATAGTGTATGGGACCAGATAAAGGTCACCTTGCAGAACGAGTACGTCCACCACACTGCCACAAACCATACTTCAATATTAACGTTATAAATCACATTAAGACAAATGATGAAGTGGGAGACATTCTTTGTGGATCATGAACTGTAGAGGGACATTAACCACTGCTTCTACCAGACAAATAAGTCTGAAGAGGGACATTAACCACTGCTTCTACCAGACAAAAGAGTCTGAAGAGGGACATTACCACTGCTTCTACCAGACAACCGTAAGAGTCTGAAGAGGGACATTAACCACTGCTTCTACCAGACAAACATAAGAGTCTGAAGAGGGACATTAACCACTGCTTCTACCAGACAAACGTAAGACTCTGAAGAGGGACATTAACCACTGCTTCTACCAGACAAACGTAAGAGTCTGAAGAGGGACATTAACCACTGCTTCTACCAGACAAACGTAAGAGTCTGAAGAGGGACATTAACCACGGCTTTATTGTGGAAAAAAAATGTCCATCATTAACCTAAGACTGGATTCCCCCTCCTTTATTGTTATTCTATATTCATTAACAAAGTAATGGCAATAAAGAACGAGATATTACAGATGTTGTAAAAAAAAAAAAGTTCGCTCGTTGTTTCACGTATCACCATTAAAAATTAACACCAATCTAAAGATATACCGAAACATTATATACAGTGTGATCAACGCAACGGATGCCTTAGCTTAAAGTTACGAGTTTAGTAAACGTAGGGCATTTACACATGTCTGTACGCTGTTTCGTTGCTAAAGGCAAAAGACAAGGGATAAAATCTTCTAGACGTTTATGAAAATTTATCTTTAAAGGCTGTTGATCAAATGTGATACTACAGTAGCGATGGAGAAGAGTGGACGAGAGAGAGAGATTTCAGAACTTCGGGGGTTTTTCTCTCGCTTTATTTGAAAACGCCTCCAGCTAGTTCGTTGCAACTCGTGGCTAAAACACGTGGAGCCGAAATCTCAACAAGCCAGTCTAAACAGACTCGCGAGGATAGCTCTGAAAGAAGCCAGTCACATCTGTGTGTAACCTGTTACAGCTCCGCAACAGCTAGCCGCCAGCTATCAATCGCGCACACAAGTTCTTGCCGTTGTCTGGACGGTATCGGTAAATTTACAAGTCCCTCCCTTCTCGGTATAGAAGTTGATTAAAACTTTACGGATCCCTGTAATCTGAAGTGCATGGGCGGAAGTGGCGTCTTCCGATATTCATACAGAAGCCTTAGAGCGATGGATGGAAGAGTAATTATCGTGTCATTAGCATGAAAGACATCATTGAAAACCAAGGGATAAGATTAAGTTTCGTTACCTACTGAACAAAAGTGGACATCGTTAAAACACCTAACTTATAGTTTTGATCATTAGAAACTTAACTTACTGTAAGCCTTGTGTACACGTGGTCGCAGCTTTGGGCACATAATTACTTCAAACGTTGTATAATGGACCACGTGGTTCTCTCCAACATGTGATTGGTTCTGTACGTTAACATGAAATTGACACCGAATCGTAACGACTTCAAACTTTTGTCAACTTACCCATGTATGTGAAAATATAAAACTTGTCATAGGAGCAGCGATTCACATATACATCTTAACAATTAATTTGTCCGACTGACACATGTGGTTTTGTACTGACACTAGTGAATACTTGGTGTTAAAAGAAGCCTCCATCTAGAAATGACCGACATGTGATTTTGTACTGACACTAGTGAATACTTTTTAATACTTTCTTCTTCTGCACTTGCTATTGCAAGGATCGAACCCCGAATCTGAGTGTTATTAACCCTCAAGCATGCTGCTGAGCCACCGAGAGAGGGCTCTGAACTAAATATGTGTTTGTTTTATTGTGGGTTTACGGGTTTAAGTGACATCCAGATCACACTGTTGATGTCATCAAATACAATTATAATCAGTAAGTAATCCCTTTACAGACACACACGTCATCAGTATATTTAACCAATTAACTCCTGTCTGAGGTTGTTTTACGTGTTTGGAAGACAAATTAGTAAATTCGGCCACGAAATTCTTTCACAATTTAAAACAAACAAAGAAACGAGATGCTACCTGCTGTTGTTATTCGACATGTTTTTTTTTCTGTAAAACAGACGTATTGTTATTACTTCATATGGTAAGATAAGGATCAGTATTTGTTACACTAGTACATCGCGGGATCAGTATGTGTTACACTAGTACATCGCGGGATCAGTATTTGTTACACTAGTACATCGCGGGATCAGTATGTGTTACACTAGTACATCGCGGGATCAGTATTTGTTACACTAG
>NW_013668330.1:19878-21971 GCF_000517525.1 Limulus polyphemus
ACATCGTGGGATCAGTATTTATTACACTAGTACATCGTGGGATCAGTATTTATTACACTAGTACATCGTGGGATCAGTATTTGTTACACTAGTACATCACGGGATCAGTATTTGTTACACTAGTACATCACGGGATCAGTATTTATTACACTAGTACATCGTGGGATCAGTATTTGTTACACTAGTACATCGTGGGATCAGTATTTATTACACTAGTACATCGTGGGATCAGTATTTATTATAATAGTACATCGTGGGATCAGTATTTATTACACTAGTACATCACGGGATCAGTATTTGTTACACTAGTACATCATGGGATCAGTATTTATTACAATAGTACATCGTGGGATCAGTATTTGTTACACTAGTACATCACGGGATCAGTATTTGTTACACTAGTACATCACGGGATCAGTATTTGTTACACTAGTACATCACGGGATCAGTATTTGTTACACTAGTACATCACGGGATCAGTATTTATTACACTAGTACATCATGGGATCAGTATTTATTACACTAGTGCATCATGCATGGTTGTTCAGGCATACTTCATTGAGACACTACAGAAACATTTAGGTACCAATAGGTGGAGTCATTTTCCCATGAATAACTTAACACTAATAACCCTCTTCCATGACAACGGAGGACTTGTTTGAAAGTTCGGTAAACTAGAATATCCAGACGTTATCATAATAACACATCAACACTTAATCCCCCCCCCGAACACCGTTATCGAGTATTGGGCCCCATAAATATTATGGATGTGTACATCTACGACAAATAAATCAAGTCTGAGCCTGTGTATTATCTTATCTAATAAATTTCAAACTATTACACAGACAACAACATGGAGGGAGGGGGAGAACTGATAATGAATCTTGGCTTAGTATTTCTGGACAGCTCGCGTTTCATAAAATTGAAAGTTTTTAAAGGAATGCGCGTAAAATTTTACTCTCCCCCCCCCCATTTAAAAAAAAATAGTTTATCAAGCTTAAAGCTACAGGATGGGCTATGTGTTCTACCCACCGCGAATACAGAAACCCGATTTTCAGCGGTGTTTATTTTAAAATGTACATAATTTTGAAAGACCACAGCGACACGACTTGTACCACCTCTTCTGTAGATCCTATTTATTTAACGAAAAATTCAAAACAAGAAACTTAAGCTCGGTAACGAAACACAAAAGTATGCTAAAAAAAATTAAACTATTTTATAAACAAAAGTTTAAAATGAGAATTCAGCATAACATCAACTTTCTGTACTTTCAAAAACACTGGATTATCGTAAATTATAGGAACGTCCCTAAGTTAGCAGTGATAGACTAGAGGGAAGGCCGCTAGTAAAACACCGCCCACCGAAAACTCTTGTGCTACTTTTTCCGCCGACGAATAGTGGGATTGGCCCTTCACATTACAGCGCCCTCCCGGCTGAAATGGCGAGCATGTTTGGTGACGGGGGATTCGAACCCGCAAATTGCGAGTCAAGCGCCCCCTAGCCACCAGGCCATACCATGCCCAGTTGTTTTAAGCTTTTGTAAACGGTGTATCGTTGTTGTTTTATATGTCCAAAATCGTCGTTAGACAAACCGGTTAAACAATAGCCCCCCCCCCACCGCCAACTCTTGGGCTACTACTGTCTACCAAACTAGTGGGATTTGACCGTCACTCTTATAACGCATCCACGCCTTCCCCCCCCCCCACCCCCAATAGGGCGTTTTTGCATCAAACGTGAAATGAACCACAAATCCTCGAAATCACATACTAGGTACACAAGCCATTAACTACACTCGGTCATATTTGGAACATAGTATATTTCACCTTTAGAGCATTTGTTTTTAGAAAGATACCACCCGACTAATACTGTTTAAGTTGTCGATGCCAATAAAGCTTTATTTTCTCAAGTTTTGTCACTTGAAAAACTTTGCATCTTGTCATCAGTTATACTAGTTATATATTTCAATTCTTCACGAACATTTTCTATTTTCTATACATCCTCTGAAGCAGGGGTGCGAAATGAGGGTCCAGAGGGTGCGCGTAAGATGCCTATACAAGGCCCGGCTCCCCCCCCCCCCCAAATGTCGCCAAGAG
>NW_013668330.1:22971-28572 GCF_000517525.1 Limulus polyphemus
CTACTCTCTCTCTCTCTCTCTCTCTCTGTCTGTCTGTCTGTCTGTCTCTCTGTCTGTCTGTCTCTCTGTCTGTCTCTCTGTCTCTCTGTCTGTCTCTCTGTCTGTCTGTCTGTCTGTCTGTCTCTCTGTCTGTCTGTCTGTCTGTCTGTCTGTCTGTCTGTCTGTGTGTGTGTGTGTGTGTGTGTGTGTGTGTGTGTGTGTGTGTGTGTGTATTATTACTTACAACTTTGATATATCAAATGCTAAATTATGTTGTTGTTGTTTTTCAATTGTCACGGTCGTATTACCGTACCAGTTTACCAGTAACCTAAACACCTACTAGGTGAACCTATAGTTGTACAAGATTTGAAAAATTTGCATTGATGCTACTAGTCTGTTCAAAGTTATTCAGCAGACAAGCTGATTAACATACTATAAATCGCCCGATGAGAAAAACGGTTACTTTACGCTAAAATCTGGGGTTCGATTCCCCCGTGGTGGACACAGCAGATGGTCGAATGTGGCTTTGTTCTAAAAACAAACAAAACACAGGGCTACTAATGAAGGGTGAAGCTACATGATACCGGTGCGACTCGGTGACATAATGGTAAACTGAATAAACTTGATTTCATATTTATCCTGAGAACGTTTGAAATATGATGGAAACGCCATTACCAAAAACCTGAACAGTCTCAATATTTCAACAGCTGAACAGTGAGTAACAGAGCTAAAAACAGTCCAACAATTCTAAACAGAGCTAAAAACAGTCCAACAATTCTAAACAGTAACTAAAAACAGTCCAACAATTCTAAACAGAACTAAAAACAGTCCAACAATTCTAAACAGAACTAAAAACAGTCCAACAATTCTAAACAGTACTAAAAACAGTCCAACAATTCTAAACAGTACTAAAAACAGTCCAACAATTCTAAACAGTACTAAAAACAGTCCAACAATTCTAAACAGTACTAAAACATCCTGAATGGGATTATCAGTGTTGAAAAAGAGGAAAACAATTAACAAGAACAAAAGTAAACGTATGGTGATTAACAATTAGTGAAACTGTGAATACAAATTCCCGAATAACTGAACAATTATTAAGAATGCTAAAGAAAAAAGAACAATGATTAATATTGTGAAACACCTGAACTGCAATAATAGCGATCAAACAGTAATTATAATTGCTGAAACAAAACAGCAATGATTACCATACTCAAAGCACCTTGAGTATTTACCCCCTGACATTTTAACCGACTAATGAGTAAATAGTAAAAATCCTAAATTAAATATACCATTTTCATTAGAAGCGTAGAAAATACCTATTTATTCCTAAATTAACTGTTTCATAGATAGTTACTTCATCGTGAATAGTAGTCTGGTATAGAGGTTCGAGTCTTCTTACAAGGATTGTTTGTTTGTTTGTTTGAAATTAAGCACAAAGCTACACAATGGGCTATCTGTGCTCTTCCCACCGCGGGTATCGAAACCCGGATTCTAGCGTTGTAAGTCCGCAGACATACCGCTGTGCCACTGGGGGGGCCTCTTACAAGGAATAGGCTTATGTTTTGATAAAAGATAAGCTCGACGTACGGGGCGGCAATTTCGACGCCCTGTACACACAGGTTACCGTTATGATGAAGGAAGATTAAATCCATGTTTGGCGGGTGCAGGATAAAATAACAATAAAGAAAATAAGTGATCCATTAATATTATAAATTGGAATTATATTAAAGATAATCAGATGACCCCTAACATCATGACGGCGGATCGTATCTAGGGTGTTTCAAAACGTATGGACTATTGAGAACTCCAAGAAACTCAATCTCGTGCACACCAACTACTGCCAAACTACTATCCTGCACGTAGATCGTATTTCCCGGCCCTTGTGACCTCTTGCCGCTCTATTATCCCGGCAGCATAACATGGGCAGTCACTAAATATTATATACATATAACGCATGCCCGGATAGGATAAAAATAAAATAGCCAATAGAAACACGTCCATACTTTATTCTAAAAATAAAAAAAAAAGATAATCACAAACTTCGAAGGTGCAGTAACTAGCTTTACAGCTCCTTCCCTGACCACGAACCTAATCAGACGCTAGAAAGGGTCAATTGCAATGACCCCCACGGTGATGAATGGTCAACTCGGGCGGCATGTTCTTGCGTTTCACTAAAACGAGTTGGTGGGCGCGTCGTTTCATTATACCAATGTGACCAGAACAAGAATGTACACAGATGCTTTGAAGTTGTTGTTTATATATATATATATATATACACACACACCACGCACACACCTAAATTCGCAGCTTCCAGAATTCCACGTTTTTATAATTTTGCTTCATTTTTTAGTTTTTTTTTTACAAAGTATTATTAAGCCTTGTTTTACGTGTGAATAAATTACAAAACTGACAAAAGTCGACGATAAGCTCACAAATTTCAGAATAAAATACATGAAAGAATGTATTGAAAAGAAGAAAGACGCCTCGGACAATTAAACAAAGAGAAGAATGGGAAAGGTTATCAAAGGTCAAACTGAACTGAAAGAAAGATTCGGGGAGCGTTGTTTTACAAGCACGTTACAGGTGCGTGTAATTTTGTTTTTTTTTCTGATCCTCATCGTTTTTAAATGCTGTCCAAGTGGAATTACCCGAATGGTCAGCTCAGATACCTTTATAAAGTTAAGCCGTCCTTGATTGTTAACTTTTGATGTGAAAATGACAAGTAGTTGTATTAACAACTCTTACAGTTTCTCCAATTTTAAGCGTTTCGTCAACCGACACGACGCCCGGTTTACCTCTTCAACAACAGCCTGTATCTACGAGACAAGGTTATGATCTGCTAGAAGCAACAGGTATATCCTGCTAACATACGAAATGTTTAAGACTTATTTAACTAAATTTACTAACGCCATTTTACCCAAGTGATGAAAACATGTAACTGAGGAATGTAACGCTAAAATTCAGGTTTCGATACTTGCGGTGAGCACACAGCCTAGATAAGCCATCGTGTTGTTTTGCGCTTACCAACAACAACAAAACACCTCTCTCCTGGAAGTTAGTGCTTGAAAATGCTATAAACATTTTACTTAATTATATAATAAAGAGAACCCTCCTATTTTTTTTTATTTTTTTATAAAGTTCATCATCCCACAAAGTGACGATTTTTAATTAAACTAAAATGACTTAGGCTTAGTCGTATATGGTAGGTGTATGATCATTACGAAAATTTCAAAATGTACAGTGGCAGTCTGCTTACAGTACATTAACAAGTATACATCCTATCAAACAACGTTATTTCATTTTTAAACAGTGAGCCACTGTATAAAATAATTTTTAATCTGAATGGACAGATCAGAGCCCTCCCCTCCTCCCTAGGTTTCAGCTATAGTAGTTCTTGATTTTAAATTGTTGATTAAAAAGAAGGGAGCCAGTCGGCAGCACCTTCCGCCACAAAAGTTT
Organism: Limulus polyphemus; assembly: GCF_000517525.1. Classification (NCBI taxonomy): domain Eukaryota; kingdom Metazoa; phylum Arthropoda; class Merostomata; order Xiphosura; family Limulidae; genus Limulus; species Limulus polyphemus. Next base: position 26,413 of record NW_013668330.1, read on the forward strand.
GGCCTGGCTTTGAACGGAATAATAAGTTTGACTCTCATTCTTACTGTGCACTCACAACTAAAAGTGCATAACGTGTTCAGTTCAGCAGCATCATCTCGGCGAGAACCTTCTAGTCAGCAGCCTAGCACGCGAACTACTAAGCCAAAACCAGCTGTGCCGATATGATAATTTTAAGTTCATAAACAAAGTAAGCGTGATATTAAAAGATGGTTTAAATACAAGCTGGATAGGTGGCGCTGGCAACCTTCGATTATCAGGAGAAACACCGCGAGTCACGTGCTCTCCTCACTTTCGCGAAAACCAGCTGATAAGATTCAGTCGGCAGTAATCCGGTTGTTTCGATAATAATGAAATGTCCGACAACTGTTAGCTACAATTATAAATACAACAATTAATCTTTGTTCAAAATTTAATCACAAAGAAACATTCACACAATATATTCACGGACGTGTACATGTACAATATTTTTTTGACTAAGTAATTAATATAAAAAAAAATTAGAAACTGAATTCTAAAGTGTATACAGCAGCAGACTTCAATTTCACGAAAGGAATTAATTAACTTGGTTATTGGTGGGAACGTTTTTTTTTTTTCTTTAACGAATAAGGAAACCGGTGTTCTGTATACCACGTTTCGGAACCAATAACAAATAGTTTCACAAGTTTCCAATTCCCACAAAACCACGTGACCAGCAAGATCGTCCCCTAAAGTTTCGAGAAGCATCAAATTCCCACCAATAGTTCTGACAGTTACTAATATCACACGTTATTCATATCGTATAAAACACTGTTTACAAAAATACTGTCGTCTTACTTAAAGTGCGTAACTTCTAAAAGAATTTCTCCAAACGCTTTTCAGGAAAAAGTTAACTTTATAAAGACATCACAACTAAAACTAGAAAAACAGAACTTGTGTTCTTATAGTCCAGATAAACCAAGTTTAACCCACCTTCCCCCTACAAACAAAAATGACAGAAATTCTTTAAAACAGAACTTGTGTTCTTTAAGTCCAGATAAACCAAGTTTAACCCACCTTCACCCTACAAACAAAAATAACAGAAATTCTTTAAAACAGAACTTGTGTTCTTTAAGTCCAGATAAACCAAGTTTAACCCACCTTCCCCCTACAAACAAAAATAACAGAAATTCTTTAAAACAGAACTTGACAAAATGATTCAGGATTCTTACAAAACTTAATTTAAAGCAGAAAATAAAACATGTACCGTATCGCCCCTAATTAAAGCCACCTCTCTAATTATCGACCCCCCCCCCTCTACTGTAATCCAACATAATCAACTTTTATTACAGTAATTTTGATTTGCAAAAAAAAAGAAAAACGAACACACACACGCACACACTTATTAACATTGAAATCAACAAATCACATGTAAAAAATCAGTACCCCCTTTGCAGTTTGCAACGCCCCCGAGAACGTCAATTAGGGGCAAAGCGGTATGTTAGTTATTCAAAAGTTATAGAAAGGACACCCGAGTTATGTTACTAACCCCCTGAATTATGTTACTCACCCTCATGTTCTCGAGCTGAATCCGGACAAACTCAGCACGTGATGCTTGGTCACTTCCGGCCACTAAGAAACTGCCTACATACTACAACGAAACAAACATTAACATTAAAACAAAATAAAAATACATTAGGACCTTAAACATTACAGGATAAATTTTAAAAAAATCTCATGCAATCAAAAAAGTCAGTAATCTTATTGCAAAAAAGAATGAAAAGATATTCATAAAATAATTATAATGAACCGTTATTTAACATTTGAAAAAAAAAGTGTGAAAAATACAAATTAAGAAACCTTTAAAACAAACTACCCACTTTTTATATAGGAACAGTAAACATGGCAATTTTGTTTTGGAAAAATAGGGTTAATTTTGGTAATCAAACTGATCGTTCAGCGATGGAATTGGGTTCACACCTTCCCGAGTTAGTCTGATTAGATTTATGACGAGTCGGTGCTACCCCAAAACCAAGAAAAATAAATAAACAAATGATAAAAGTACGGTGTGTGTGGGGGGGGGGGGGGTATAGGTCGAAGTTTTGTTAGAAGAAAAGGTCTCTAAGTGACGTCATGCACATGCCGAAGTTTTGTGTGTGTGTGTGCACGCGCGACATCTATAACATTTCTACAGTCAGTTTACTT
>NW_013668330.1:29494-34852 GCF_000517525.1 Limulus polyphemus
ATGCTCCTTGTGTCAGACATCAAGTTAGTACGTATAAAAGCAGATGCTCCTTGTGTCAGACATCAAGTTAGTACGTATAAAAGCAGATGCTCCTTGTGTCAGACATCAAGTTAGTACGTATAAAAGCAGATATTCAAACCTATGGAAAAGACGTCTAATGAGAGAAGACGTTATTTTAAAGTGACTTGTAACGAAAGACAAACATCATGTGATGCATTGTGGGAAGAGTACGAAACGATGTTTTTATCAGATTCAACCCGGAAACTAGAGTCACGATGTTGTGAAGATCAAGTTGTTCGGCTAGAAGGCAATAATAACAGACCCTTGGACGACAAACATGGATAAGTGGTTTAACTCTAAGGAGTGGATGTGATGAACGGGGTAAAAGGGTAAAACAAAAATGGAAGTTATTTTTTTTTAAGTTACAGAAAAATATAAGTTTCACAAGGTTTTCAAATCAAGTCTAGACATGACATGAATCTCCAAGCATCCCCCGTATTCTACTTTCTAGGCTGACCAGGTGTTGGTCCCACCAAATTGCCTAATTCCTGGACAATGACCTGGATCGAAAATAACTCGCTGGGTCCGAGACTATCAGTTTTATTCCACAATTCTTTGAGTTAGCCATTGTATGTACACGATGTGATTTATTAAATCTGACAAAAAATATAGACGAATTAATACCATTCTGCTCTCTCACTATTTACAAACATCAAATTAACTACGAATTTTGAGGCCTAACCTTTACATAGTGTCAATTGTCAGGAACAGTTTGTTTGTTTTTAATAGAAAAAAAGCGAACTTATTTTGAAAAATGACTTAATTATATTTTCCTGGTAGTACTAAAAGTTAACCTCAATACCTGGAGAGAGACTCTCTTCCTCCGCACCATGCCCTCGTAGTTCAGGAGTTTCTCCCGAATATTCCGTACAATTACACTTATTACACGGCCCTTCTTTATAAACTATTTTTGTAACGAACGGACTTGTTTTTGAAGAGACTATTTAACTGCAGAAGTAGAAAGTTATTGTTCGAACATTATCCATGGTAACGAGTAAAATATTGTTCAAACATTGTCATCCAAAGTAACAATGAATTTCCATCCCAGTCCACCGACTTCATTAAACTTCCAGCTACTAGTATTTTTCTCAGTGATATTTAACGGAAGAGGTTTGTATCTACCAAGGTATTGTCCAAATTATATTGTTGTTTCAAAACATTATTAAGGGGGTTTGTTTATCGTTGAAATATTATTTCTTGGACCAGACGTCCGGCAAAAAGAGGACATGTCCTCCTTTTTAAACTCCCGTTTTCCGCCCGGCAGGCGTTTTGAGTATAGACAACACGCCGCCGCCATTTCCCTGCGAGCGTTTTCGTTAAGAAAAACTTGCCCATTTCCCACACAAGCATGTCTGACCATATATACTCAAGTTTCTCTTTTATTGCCTAGAAATATTATATATATATATATATATATTATATTGTATATTAATCAAATAAAAAATTATTAAACATATCGTACGATAAATGACAGTTGAAAGTTATCACCGGACATGAACCAACTATCGTATGTCACGCGTTTGTTTTTCTCTCCAGATATGGTAATTTGTTTTCTAACCATTTTGTTAGGAGTTTGGTTTAGAGAACCTTTCACAAGGTAATGGAATTCGTTTGATCCGTTAATCCCACCTCTCACAAGGTAATGGAATTCGTTTGATCCGTTAATCCCACCTCTCACAAGGTAATGGAATTCGTTTGATCCGTTAATCCCACCTCTCACAAGGTAATGGAATACGTTTGATCCGTTAATCCCACCTCTCGCAAGGTAATGGAATTCGTTTGATCCGTTAATCCCACCTCTCGCAAGGTAATGGAATACGTTTGATCCGTTAATCCCACCTCTCACAAGGTAATAGAATACGTTTGATCCGTTAATCCCACATCTCACAAGGTAATGGAATTCGTTTGATCCATTAATCCCACCTCTTACAAGGTAATGGAATACGTTTGATCCGTTAATCCCACCTCTCACAAGGTAATGGAATACGTTTGATCCGTTAATCCCACATCTCACAAGGTAATAGAATTCGTTTGATCCATTAATCCCACCTCTCACACGGTAATAGAATACGTTTGATCCGTTAATCCCACCTCTCACAAGGTAATAGAATATGTTTGATCCGTTAATCCCACCTCTCACAAGGTAATAGAATATGTTTGATCCGTTAATCCTACTTCTGCATAGCCTAGATAAAAATGACGTTTCACCGTGTAAAATTGATTCTTTTTTTTTTTTACAAAGATCACAATTTGTTTAGATAAAAGAATTTCTGTACAATTTCCCTCATTCAAATAAACTTCCTTAAAATTAATTGTTTTTTTTTCATTTCACTTTTGCCTTCGTTCTCTTCCTATCAGTACTCTGGTAACCCTAGACATACTGGAAATTGTACACTGTGCCGTCTTCTGGAACTTAATATTTATGTGGCGTCACCTATAATCCTGTTTTTATCTTCTAAATGATTTATAAATCAAGGAAACGTAAACCCAAAATCTATAAATACAAGCACACACACACGGGTGTATGGCCGATTTTCAACCAATGGAACTCTAGGCAAGGTTGACATAGTACATTAATATTGGACTGCTAGTTGTTGAAAGAAAAAAAAGCAGTCGAAACGTCGTCTTTCTTTTCTTTCGACAGACAGTTGCAGTCCATTAAAGTTCTCTAATCTGCCATAGCTTTAAATATAGCATAGCCAGAGAAAGTAATCCCTGATCTTATATTACTACGCTAGACGGATTTATTTTCCGCCATCTTGCAACATCAATTAGAATTTCAATATTTAAAGCATGGCTAAAATCAGTGTTAAGGTTGTGATCTCGGAATATTTGTTAAGCATAAAGCAGCACAATGACCTATCCATACAGAGATCGAACACCCAAGTTTAACGTTATAAGTCTCAAGCTTACCGCCGAGATACTGGGGTAGGGGAGGAACTGGTGGCCAATAAAAATGGAATAGGATTTAAATTTTAACTACATAACCCTTATACTTTCGACATTCCTCAAAAGATTTGGGAAGAAGAAAAACCGGACCACATCGATTTGTGTGGTCAAATGTTATCCCATGAAAGATGAATGAATATTTCCACTTTGATTATAACTATTGATGGAGGATCAAGTTTTACACAATAAACTTGTTAATTTGTCAAGAAGAGTAAAACACAAAAAAAAGCTTGTTAATAAGTGTGAAACAGTTTGTCAAAAGATGTGAAATGAGAACTTTGTTTAGAAGTGTGAAATATGAAGAAAAAACGCACATAAAACAAATCATCCTCAGATTTTAACAACCACGTGCTACGAGTTAACAATGGTAGGGTACAATGTATCGTTAATCTACTTTTTTCAGGACTTCCTGTTGTTGAGGCTTTCCTATCACTTGACTTAACAGAAAGCAGTAAAACATGTGGTCATCGAACCAATTCTCTGTTTTTTACCACCAGGCGGCCATGCATTTAGATCATTGTTTTAAAACAAACCTACATGGAAGTATATTTTCATTACGTAATTTTATTTATCGCCCCCCCCCCCTCGGTGGCTCGGCGGTAAATCTGAGAACTTTTAATGCTAAAAATCGAGTTTCGATACCTGCTGTGGGCAGAACACATCCCTTTGTTTCTAGTGAAATTAGGCTCCTTGGCTCTTTAAATTGACGTTTACACGATGGCTCATTGGAATGCTGTGTCCAAGAGTTTGTCTCATTGGTTCACTAATATTGTTATATATTTACCATTATGGCCATGAACTAACGGTCGCCTCGTGTGAACAGTGTTTCGGCGTCTAATAAGAGGGCAGTTGCTCACCTTGGGAATAAAAGTTATGAAGGTTAGGTAAAAACCAATCGCTATTTGAGGCGTCAGTGACAAAAAAAAACCTTAAAACGTATTCAATGGATTCTACGGTTACCAAAACTTTTGAAAAACGTAGCCTGCAAAATAAATTCGGATCTGGTTAAAATTAGTGGACACAATATCCTCGCTTTTCATTTGCCACGCCTGAAGCACAATTTGAGCTGTTATCGGAATATTCTATATTCATTTAAAATTCAATATGGCTGCCAGTCACCTCTTAGAATACACTGGAACGTTTTCATCACAATCGAGAGGAAAGATAGATCCAACAGCAGAGTTATTATAAAAAAGATGTCAAAAAACTACGAGTGATTTCCTATAGAACACGGCAGTTCTGCTGTTGGAGTATTAGGGCATCTAAAACTACATCAGCCACAAGCACCGTTCCAGTTTTAATATGCAGTAAACAAAACAAAACAGTACAATAAGTATTTCTTTTCCTGCCATGTTTTTCCAACAAATAAAGTGCTTTTTTGAAATACAGTATCTACATTACACGAGTTATAAACTTCCACGACATTTCACTTGTTTGTCATCTACAAAATAAACCAGGGACTGTGACGTTTATATCGTTTGCATTAAACTATTTGTTCATGGTTTGAAAAGGAGCATTCACTCTCAAAACTAAAAAATAATAAAAAATACAGAAAAAACAGTCTGTTCTAGGTTAAGATAGAACCTGTATATTTACACTGTGACTTTAACCACAAAGTTACACTTTAGGTTGTATATGTAGTTCCTGTTTCTAAACATGGATCTTATCAGTTGCATGACGTTTCTTTGTTTGGAGAGGAAGCCGAAAATTAGCTTCTTCCACAAAACGTGGGCAGTATAAACTATACAATGTATCATTACCTAATCTAGGGTTTGACAGACACTTACAACTAATGACATTGAACCTATAGTTCAGGTAGTACTATGTGTGTGAAAAACTGGTATCTGGTAACAAAAGACATTGTCGATACATATATACATACATACACACACACCTTTAGTATCATTAGTACCATTAATACTATTTTCTTAAGAAATATAATTGCTTATAATTCGCCGTCATATGAGATATCGATATCCATACAGAAATACCTGAACGTGTGTGAAAGTTCTACTAACCTTAAAAAAACGTAACGTCTCGCACCTGTAGAAGGCTTAGGTAATTGAGCCGAAAGCTTTTACATTAAACAAACTAAAATAACGTGGTGATATTGCAAATAAATTACTTAATATTATTGCGTCAGCGAGGTCACGTGACTAGTATCACGCCACTTCCTTCTCGAACCTTCGTGAATTGTCGGGAGATTACTAGATTGGGGGTAGACTGGTATATATAAGATGGTCACAACGTGACAGGGCAATGTGTGTAGGTAATGAGTAATTGAACTGCAGTCAGAGAGTGTGTAATTGAACGAAGTATTGTTGAAGTCGAGCACGTGAGTTATAGCGT
>NW_013668330.1:35563-40043 GCF_000517525.1 Limulus polyphemus
TGTCGCTAAAGTTTCGTCGGAACGAATTTACGGAAAATTAACTAACGAACAGAGACGTAATAATATAAATACGAGTACTTACGTTAAAAGTTCTTCTAACCCTAAAAAAGTTCACTTTTTTGGAGGGGAGTTGGTAACGAGATTAACGATTATTTTCAACTAGGAAGCGTTCATTGTCAAGTTTCCTAACCCTTATTTTAAACATAATAATAATAATAATAATAATTTGAATAATTGAAATATACCTTTACTAAATTACAGTATTTAACCCACATTCCATGTGTAAAATATTTCAATTCATAAAAAAAATATTTAATAAAGAAACCATGACAAATTATAAAGCTGTCTGCGGAAAGCACGACGTGGAAATGTTAATTCATATCATAAACAGACCTACATACAAAAAATAACAACTAACTTATTGTTCCCATTGTGAGCTAATTTTTATTTAATTACATTAATCTGTAGTAATGGCCATTTTGGAAATAAAATGTCTAATGCTATTTTTAAGGGATCGATAATTAAAATGGCCACTTGATTTTAGGTCCAGCACAACCGGTGTTGTAAATATAGGCCTACACTAGTGTCTTTACGTTCTAAACTATAGGTTAAGAACTGTAATTACTAAGTTCACTATGTGCAAACACACACATTGTTAAAAAATTAAATAATAAAACATGATTGCAGCCACATTTATCTTCAAATATGTGAGAAAGATACTGTCATCAGGTGAGCACTGACGAATCCAGAAACGTTACCGTAGCCGATATTACTGTAAATATTAGCATAGACCTGCGAACATTTGCGGTCAAATTACTATTAGTTAAGCCTTTATTAAGTACGAACTATATTCGATAAGGTGATAAATGAACACTGTAATGTAATTTATGTGCGTTTTTGTTTTGTTTTTTCAAGTTCAAACTTTTAGCTCATAGCTCCGTCATCTCTTGACCGATTTGAAATCTAATTACAGTTTTGGACTCGGGAGTCAAACCCTTTCGACTGATGTATTTGACCACGCCCAAGATCTCATAAATTAATTTACTCTAGTCCTGCCAAAAAGAATTTCAGTTTGAGGGTAGGCTGGTAAAAATCCTGATGAGTAGTAACATTGAATCGAGTATACGCACGCCCCACGCTTAGTATTGCTGGCGCACAAAAAATATAGCTAATAAAAAGGAGGGGGGGAGGTCTCTTGATTAATTTACTCCAATCCTGCCCAAAAGAATTAAGTGCCGTGACTATTCAGGATTCCCTCTTGTTTGCTTTAGTTTGGGCTAAACTTGACCGTACTTAATACTATCCATAAATAAACTTAATGTTATTCTACGACCTAACGTTACACCTCTTTGAAAACTTTGATAAGATTAATATGTTGCGGTGGAAAAAAAAATGTCTACTAAAGTATTTTTATATCCAAGAGATGGCGTTGGGTGGTGAAGACTAGCTGTCTTCCCTCTAGACTTTCACTGCTAAATTAGGGACGGCTAGCGCAGACAGCCCTCGTTAAGCTTTGCGCGAAAAATCATAATAAACCAAAGAAACCAGTTAGTGTCCGAGGTGATGATATACCTAAGTGAATGTTTATGTATCGTTTATTTGGCTGCAAAGTCAACAGCACTAAATGGACATTTTGTAATCATGGACTTCAATGGTATATATATTTGCATATCAGATCACATGACTTGCCATCTTACGCTTGTTTTGGGTACAGATCAACTACAGGCTGTCATTAACATCACTTAGTAACAGTAGCTAAGCCTTGTCAGAGTTGGAATATTAAAAAAAAAATCCGATCCCCTCCTTCATTATTTTGAGCAGTGCATTTTCAGATTATTTTTTTCGGGGGTGGTGGCGAGGAAAGTGTGTGTTACTCATAAACAAACACGAACACAGAATAAGTGGTTCAATTTAGTGTTTATAACATAACTGAATGTTGTATGTAGTTTTTGAATTATACAACCAGTATTAGTTAGTTGGTTAAGATTTCCGTGAAATATCTTCCCTAATAGACTAGAGGGAAGGGAGCTAGTAAATAGCACTCACCGCTAATTATTCGGTTACTCTAATGGAATAATGGAATCTCATAGTTACTTTTACAACACAACCATGGCCCCAAAGTGCGAAGCGCGAATTTGTGGCATCGGATCACAAATCATACACCCAGATTCACAGTCCGGCACGCTAAGCCAGAACCGTCCCAACAGTCAATACATAATGAACATTGGTTTTTTTTCCCCCTTTTTCTCTTTACAAAATGTATTTATTCAGAGGTCAGTGAAGTAAAAATTTTAGGCTCCGGTATAATACTGTTTTAGAGCAAAAGATATTTCGAACCTCGGCGTCATGGCCGTTTCTGTTAAGACTTGTAATGACAGAGTTAAAAAACAAACGAAAAAAGATGAATGCCTTTTGAAAGATTGTATATAACCCATGTTTATCATAGATTAACTTGGGAATTTAAGAAAAATGATGTGCTTTCCTAGAAAACAAGTAGAAAGAAATGAAAGAAAAACATATATAATTTGAAGTGAGACACGGTAGAACAGTTTAACAATGAACTCGAACACATTGAACCGTTAGGCCTAGCAGAGAGTCCACTTTTTTTTTCTTTTTTTTTTTAACTCGTGTCATTCTACGCTTGGAAAACAGGTTTAGCACGTGCTTTTAAAGCTGCGTTTAAGCGAAAGGTGCCCAGCGCCTAACGAAAGGAATAATCACATTTTTTCTAAATAAATGATTTCATTCGAGTCTGAGCACAATTGATTTATTGTTCGTGATTACGACATGACAGTTAAGATGAATAATCTGTATAGGAAAACAAAAGAATACAGAGAAACACTACCCCAGAAATAATACCCCCTTTGTTTATTGTTTTTTTTTTTTTGTATTATTTCATATGGTAAGAACCAAGACTTAGAAGTAATGGCTGATGGTTACTGAAAGCAGAGAGGAGGATCGTGTTTCCATGTGCATTTACCATGAAAGTTTAATTTTATATGCAGATAATCAGAAAAGTTCCTAACGCAATTTTTCGAGCATCACTCTTAAACCACGGACAAAAATCCCAAAATTCGCAGTGTATGAAAACGTTAAAGCTAAGCGTTAAAAATATTAACACCGAACGATGACTTTATCAGACATGTTTCAAACGAGACGCGGGTTGGCCCTGTGGTAAAGCTTCGGATTTCAGCGTTGGCAATCCGGGTTCGAAAACTTACGATTCCACAAAATATTATAAGAACTTTAAACTGCAAATGCGTTATAAGAGTGAGAGTCAATCACTTAGCATGGATAATGGTGGTAGGGTGCTGCTTTCTGGCTACCTTCCCTTTGGTGGCAGATAGTTTTAATAGATTATGCGATATACAAATGCTTTTTTTTTTTCATATTTATTTACAAAAAAACAAAGTTGTCTGAATTGAACGTACATTGTGTATTTTCTTGAATAGTAGGTTTAAAATGTTTGAAACAAAGACAATCTACACAAGGACGGAGGTATGACCCCTCCACATTTCAACGGCCATAGTAACGAGTCATATAAGACAGTGCAGTACTGGTAATACATTTCTGATACAAGTTTTAGTCAACTGGGTCAAATTTCAACAAATGCATTTTTTTCAACGCCAAAACAAATCTTAACGAATACATTTTTCAGAACTAAGCGTGGCCCAGTGACTGGAGTGTCGGACTGTGGATCAGAGGTTCTGTTATTTGTGTCTCCTTAAGGGGGAAAAAAAAAACTCGCTTTGAGGACGTAGATGCGTTATGAGAATGAAATCAAATTCTATTATTCGGTTAGAGTAGTCCACGAGTTGGCGGTAGGTGGTGTTCATTATCTGCCTTTATCACTTCAAATTTAGGGACAGATAACTCGAGTAGCTTTGCGCGTCTTCCAACAAACGGCATTTGTCAACGGTAAGCCCAACGTCCATGAGTTTGTCAACGGTAAGCTAAATTTCTACACCGTCACCAGATTACGTCATGATACTAGTTCGAGGTCTTTACTACACAGTCGTGTACAAGATGACCTTAACGACACACTAAATACTAAGTGAGTCGCGCTAGCACTAATGTTTAGTTGGTTTTGAAGAGCTTAGGGTGTTAAAGATTAGAATGATAAACTCGTGTATACAAGGCCACTGCTTGAATTTTAGTTATTTTAGCTGTCAATTATAATGACATTCGATGCAAAAGTTGAAAACTTAATGTTCCGAGCTGTACAGATAATAAAACTCATTAATACGTAATGTATTTCGTATATGTAAAACCCCCTCAGCTGGTGTAGCGAAAATGCTTTTTAAGCCTAACTCTAAGAAAAATCACGTGAGTACATGTATTTTCTTTAGGCCTAACTCTAAGAAAAATCACGTGAGTACATGTATTTTCTTTAGGCCTAACTCTAAGAAAAATCACGTGAGTACATGTATTTTCTTTAGGCCTAACTCTAAGAAAAATCACGTGAGTACATGTATTTTCT
>NW_013668330.1:40837-64345 GCF_000517525.1 Limulus polyphemus
AACTAAGAAAAAAAATCACGTGAGAGTACAGGCATTTTCTAAAAGCTAACTAAGAAAAAAAATCACGTGAGAGTACAGGCATTTTCTAAAAATTATCTAAGAAAAAAAAAAATCACGTGAGAGTACAGGTATTTTCTAAAAGCTAACTAAGAGAAAAATCGCGTGAGAGTACAGGTATTTTCTAAAATCACGTGAGAGTACAGGTATTTTCTAAAAGCTAACTAAGAGAAAAATCGCGTGAGAGTACAGGTATTTTCTAAAATCACGTGAGAGTACAGGCATTTTCTAAAAGCTAACTAAGAAAAAAATCACGTGAGAGTACAGGTATTTTCTAAAAGCCTAACTAAGAAAAATCACGTGAGAGTACAGGTATTTTCTAAAAGCTGACTAAGAAAAAATCACGTGAGAGTACAGGTATTTTATAAAAGCCTAACTAAGAAAAATCACGCGAGAGTACAGGTATTTTTTTATCAGTCTATTACACGTTTAAAACGAGATGCTTCTAAAAATAGCATTTCGAACCTGTGGCAGCTAAATATAGAGAGTAAGTTGAACAAGAGGTCTTCATGCACGGAGACTCGAGATAAACAAAGACAGATCCGTATATGTGTTACACACCAATGTACGAAGTCTATGAAAGACTCGGGGAAATGTGTCGGATATAAACATATTGAGACAGAAAATATATTTTATCACATTTGATAGGCCTAGAAACATTACCTGTATACGTATAATGGTTGAGAAACTCATCCAAAATTTACGTTTACCATTTTGAAAATCCGCAACAATAAGGTTCTGGTCATTGTAATAAACGTCAATTTAGCTGTCAAATTTATCGGACAAAACCTTTCTACGCACCTCAATATGTTGTTGAATTGGTTTGGGAGGCAGGAACGGCTTTTTCTTCGGTTGAGGCAAAACCCGAGTTTCTTTCTCTGTCATTTTATCATTTCTCACATCTTGAGATCCCATCAAAAAAAAAACAAAAAAAACGTAAAGTAAATCCAAATCGCGTATTAAAAATTCACGAGATCACTGCATAGATATAAAAATACACTGTTGGTGTTTCTAATATCACGGGATAAACAAAGTATTTGAAAAATCCATAAGATTGTTTTACATTGTTGAGATCGAAACATTGTTGTAGCTCGACAATGAAAAGGCTCCATACCACTTCATTATTTCATTTATTTAATACTTCTTATCATCATACTCCAGTTTTGTTGCAAAAATGTTCAAACCTTACCATTTCAATAATATATTTCACCAGCGCGGCATCACGATGATAACGTACTTTTAACGTTATAACATATTACCATAACACTTCGCTAGTCCAACAATATCAGGGATTTTCAAAACCCTATGCAACTGAGTCCCACTAGACTAGCTAGCGGTCGAGACACGAGGCTTAACACCACCTGTAAGGCACACGGTGAATAGCAGGCAAGACGCTCTAGCGACTGTACCACATTCCAACCACCACGCACAGGGGTCCACCTGTTCACGTGCTGAAGCAGACAGACATGCAAGTAGGTACCAAGGCGGCGAGACGACATTTTTACATATGTATGAGTCGGCTGAATATAAATCGCTGTGTGTGTGTGTGTGTGTGTGTGTGTGTGTGTGTGTGTATATGATATATATGATTGTCCTACACCACCTAGTGGTGTCTTTCACATTCAAGGACTCCCGAGCTACTCAGGGCAAGTTAAGGATTAAAAAATTTGTCCTTAATACAGTAAACAAACTCGCCAAAGTGAACAAAAAAAAAAAGCACGCGGAGGAAAAAGTGAAAAACAAATAAAACAACTTCGACGTATCTCGTTTTTCTAGGTTTATCAGATCGCTTATCTCTCGAACGTATGCTCTCGTGCGTGAAATAAAAGCGATAAATTAATTAAATAGAACAATCTTCTTTTAATTTAGTCCCAGCCGTACAAGTTTCAAGAATTATCAGATGAAACAAAACGGTAGTTAAAATGTTATAATTGAACTTCACAAACTTTGAGGTTTCCAAGGTTATCGTTTTGTTAGTTAGACGGGGGGGGGGGGTCTTGAGGTATAGGTGATATAAATCCAAGTCAAATTTCACTAAAACACTGTATATTTGGGAAATATATTTTACTGCCTTGCGGGAAAGTTCGTTATCGTAAAAACAAAACAAAACTTTAAAATGAAACTAAGAGAAGGAACTTTAATAATGTTACACACACATACACAGGGGTAAAATTCTGCCGGTACTCACTGGTACTGAGTACCAGAACTTAGTTTTTTCATGTTTACGCGTAGATTTTTTTTTCTTTTTCAAAAACAGGTCCACTTCACTCAGCTGAGTATCTCTACATTTGTTTTCAGAATTTCACCCCGTCACGCACACAAATTACAGATAATGGAAGTTAACATAATAAACTTGGATGATATTACATCATTAAGCCTTAACAATAGCATTTTTGACGAACTAACCACATTGATTTCATAAAATTTAAGCAAAGGACCGATACTGTAATGAATAAATAAAACGGCTTAATCTTCGTTGTAATGATTTATTTTGAAAGTTTCTGGAAATTAAATTACAAATGTCGTTGTGATCTTATTACACGTGTATCCGTGGTAATTAGAAAGACCGTTAGGCCTAAAAATTGTTATCGTGTTAATTAGAATGATCGTTTAGGCCTAATAATTGTTTTCGTGTTAATTAGAATGATCGTTTAGGCCTAATAATTGTTTTCGTGTTAATTAGAATGATCGTTTAGGCCTAATAATTGTTGTCGTGTTAATTAGAATGATCGTTTAGGCCTAATAATTGTTGTGTTAATTAGAATGACCGTTTAGGCCTAATAATTGTAATCGTGGTAATTAGAAGGACCGTTTAGGCCTAATATTGTAATCGTGGTAATTAGAAGGACCGTTTAGGCCTAATATTGTAATCGTGGTAATTAGAAGGACCGTTTAGGCCTAATAATTGTAATCGGACATTAATCTATGTCAGTCACTCCATTGCATATTTCAAACAGGTTACATCTAAAAATAGCATTTCGAATATATTGTGGTTCAGTCTAGATAATAATTTGAACGAAACCTCGTGGGCAGATCTGTAGCAAATATATATATATATATATATATGCTGTTTGTCTATATGTCTATGATAGAAAATAATTCATATAATCGATTTATTTGTGAATGTCCCCTAGTGGTAAGTTTATGACGCTAAATTCTTGGAGATTTCAAAAATATCACACAGTGAAGAGAAATTCAAGGAACACTTTCTAAACTTTTCGAAAAATAAACAGTCCTAGCAAAGAATGTTTATTTGTTTCAAAATTTTAGCTACACAAATTGCTATCTGCGAATAGCCATCCTTAATTTGGAACTGATAAGATTAGATGGAGGGCAACTAGTCAACAACACGCACCGCCAATTCCCAGGCTACTCTTATATGATAGAATAGAGGGATTTGACCCTCACTCTCATAACGCACCCACAGCCTCAACGTGCGGAGCGCGTTTTTGCGGCAATAGTTCGGATTCACAATACAAACAACGTTTAATAATAACAGCGTTATAAGAAACAATTTCTAGTTTATAACATAGCACTAAACATAGCATAACATAGCATAGCATAGTTATAACATAGCATATATAAATTAAAACGAATATTACTACAATACAGCTACGATCCCTCTTTGGAAAGTAAAGTCCCTAAAATATAAATAAATGTTATCTATATCCGTCTATGACGGGAATGATTTCGATTTATTGTCAATAACCTGTCAAGGTCGTCCTTTAATTAATCGATATTAGTTTTTGTAAATAATTCAACGAAGAATTGTAATCCACGTTTGAAAACTATTAACGAAGTTCAGGTAGCACTGCAAATACATTGAAAGTAGAGAAACTTTCAACATCAAAATGATATCACTTTGTATCCACGGCCTCTTAAAAAAGTGAAAATAAAAACAAAATTAAAAGTTTTAGACCATGGAGCTCCTAAAATCTTTGATATATTTTAGTAATGCGAAGAAAATACATTAAAATAAGACTTGAAGCAAAGAAAAAATAAACAAAAAACAACTTCCAGAGCAATGAAATAAATACCCAATAATTTATGGTGTTGTGACATCTAGTGGCGTTTATTCGGACTATTAGGGACCAATGCAATAAACAAAAAAAAAACGTATAAAATTATAAGATACATTTTGACATGAGTAATGAATTGAGAGCGTTTATAACACGTGTGACTTTATAATTTTGATTAATTAAATACAGTTAGCATTTTCATTTATACTATTTGAATTATAACATTGAAGTATGATTTGTATGTAATATTACATTTGGAAAACCAGTTTGTTTCGGAGTTTTGAGCAGGACTATCCAGGTACAGACGTCCCAAACCAGGAAGAGCGGCAAGCCACTGCCAACTGATAATTATTGAATATCGAACACAAGAATTTGGTCGCCACTATTGTGCCCGACTCAAGGCCCCAAAATTGCGGAGCGCGTTTTCGCGGCAAATGATCGCGAACTCTGAATCGCTGTATTCACAGTCCGGGTACACTAACCACTAAGCCACAACTAACCTTAATGGAAAATAAATATGTCCAATTAAATAACTTAGTTTTTGAAGTTACATCGTTTCTCAAGCTTAAAGAATAAAAAAGGTATAAACGTTAAATCATTTTTTCTTGAATACAACATCAGCATTTTGTACTCCAGTACTCTTACCACGAGCCTAAAATCTAATGAAATATTGTTCTCGTAGTATTATTTAACTAAAACTGCAAATAATTTTAAAAAATCCTTTCTCCTAGTTCTTGTACTTTTGTTATTTTAGTTTCACATACTTGAGTTGACTCAGTCTTGAATAATAATTAAGAACGACAAACAGAAATGTTTCTTAGAAATTAACGTTTCACGCTGAAGACAAGAAAGTAATTTTTAACGATGCGCTCCTGCCACCTATGGTCAAACATTCGTACTAAAGATCATATTAACGTAACTGCTATATTTGTTTTACGTCCAACGCTAAACATTTCTGCAGAAATAAAAATTACAGACGTAAAATATCGAATAAAATAATCCCCGAGTAATATCTGTGCTGAATAAGAGAGACTGAGTACATATATTCAGGGATTTGTTTACATAAAAGTGATAAACTACTTTGACGTGCAGTAACTCCACAAGAATAAGATATATTTATTTATTCTTGTATATGTAGTTTTTCCCCCTGGTGTTCCATAAATAGCTTCAAATTCGTATCGCACTTTGGTGTACGAGTAATTCAGTGATCTCTCAGCTTAATAAGAAATACGTTCAAATAGTAAGAATTAATGTATTTGTGAAAGATAAGTGATAAGGAGAATTTAAAATAAGACATGAAAGGTTTACATTTTATAGGCATTTTTATATTTATTGGTTTCGTTTTACGTAAAAATAAGTCAAGAAAAATTAAAAGTATAATACTAACAAAATGACAAACGGAATCCCTAAAGTAACCCACTAGAACTCGTATTTAAGTTGCTTCACATAAAAATTACATCAGTGGAAGAACGTACGTACCTCAAACAATTGAGGTTTGGCTGTATTGTTTGACGGTTAATATGCATTGTTAGATGGCTAATCTGTACATATTCGTGAGGGCACTGTAACCCACAGCAACAACACACGTGCTATCCACTCCCGACTACTGGAGTGAATCTAAAAATAGCAGAAATATCGTCCTTTCAAGCACTTTGAAAAAACAATTTAAATAAGGCTTACCAGGTAAAAAAAACTGATCAAAGTAATGTTGAATTAGGATAAATAATTGCGGTAAATTTTGGTTATGAAAAAAATATTATTAATTATGTAATTATTGCTATCACTTCTAAGTTTAAAACAGTTCAATCGTTCTTGTCATTGTATTGAATTTAAATACCAGATCAACTAAACGTTACACAACGTAGGATCCCGAGAAATAACCAAAACTCTCGAATTATGATTGGACGATGCCAATACGGAATACGCATGTTCATGAAAGTTTGGACAACTAGCATTCAGGGTGAAAAAAAGACTGAAGTTTTCAGTACTTGACGTAACGTCTACATCATTACGTTAACAAGCGACTCGATACATTCAAAGAGAGTTCGCAGTAGTAGTGTGATCTCATTATTAGGAACTTCCTGTCCGGAACTCAAGGCTTTTTCATGTCCTCCCCCCCCCCCCACACACACACACACTAAATAAATCAACCGAAAGTGCAACAGGGCAGAAACCAAAATAAGGTAATAATAGATCATGAAATAACTATTGTGACTCAACACTCAATTGAAAGATGCTAAAGCAAAAATAAGTATTAATCCGATAATTCAGTTTTTCTGCTTCATCAGGAGTTAGGTCCTTGTTTGGACCTGGGAGGGTCAGGTGGATTAGGTTTGTTTGTTTTGAATTTCGCGCAAAGCTACACGAGAGCTATCTGCGCTAGCCATTTCTGATTTAGCAGTAAAAGACCAGAAAGAAGGGAGCTAGTCATCACCACGCATCGCCAACTCTTAGGCTGGTACTCTCTTACCAACGAATAGTGGAACTGACAGTCACATTATAACGCCCCGACGGCTGAAAGGGCGAGCATGTTTGGTGGGACGGGGATTCGAACCCGCGATCTTCATATTTCGAGTCAAGCGCCCTAACCAAGTGGCCATGCCGGGCACTGTAGATTAGGAATGGTGCGGAATGATCTTGATGGCAGACAGGGGCTCAGTAAAGCTCAAAGACAAAAATATAACGAGTAAAATGAGATCCATTATGTCTATGAGAAGGCTTGTTGTGTGTAAAATGGGAGTGTATAGAAATTATTTATTCAGTTGAAACTCCATATTCATTTCAATTTCATAACATTTGTTTGTAACCAATGGGGCACTGGTGAAAAAACTTCAAGTTAACCCCCCCCACCCCATTACCACCACCTCCTGCTATTCGTTGTTTAAATATTAGTTGTTGTTTTTTTTAAAGCACAAAACTGCAGAGTGGAGGACTATCTGCGCTGCGATCGGTCCACCAATTTTGGTATTATAAGCCCCAGATGTTACTGAGAAGCCAGTGGGTGGGGGTGGGGAGTTCTACTCGGTAGAGCACGTGTCTTTGTCTTAATCACGTCCGGGTAAATCGTTGACACGGTATTAACAACATCTGATCAAAAACACCTCGGATGTGAAAAAAAAAAGGTGTAGCCGAAAAAAGGATTGAGCGTGCGACTTAAAGAAACGAAATCAAAGCGGCCAAATTGGTAACTACGCTTATAGCATTGATAAGAATTTTACAGCAAATATTCATTGATTAGTTAGCCAGGCTACGTTTTTATTGAACTTAGAGCATGATTGTGGATAAAACAACATACGCGGCCTGGCTAATTAATAAATGAATATTTTTGTAAAATTCTTATCAATGCTACAAGTGTAGTTACCAGTTTGGCCGCCAATTTTGATTTCATTCCTTTAAATCACACGCTCAATCTTTTATTGGCTGTATTTTTTTTTCACATCTAAGTTGTTTTAGATTAGATATCATGACTTTTTGTCAATACATACCAATAAACCACAGCAAGTTAGAAAGTGACACTCGATAGTAACCAACATTAGCTTCAGGATCGCAACCCTATTATTCGGAATAGACCTTTACTTTACAGAACCAACCAGATTCTTTAAAATATATGGTAGTAGATTTTTCTCTCTAAAATAGTGTTAATAACTTCCTTTATAGTAACGCCACGGAATTTTGATTAACAGTTTCTTGTCATCACCCGCATGCACTCGGTTCAGTCGTATCAAGCATCATTATTTATGCTAATTGCTTAAACTAATACATTGTGACGCTAAACGCTCTTTAATTAGGATAAATTCATAAAATTTGGCAAACTTGAACTTCAAACTGCTAATCTAGTTTGTTTGGCCTAACCAAAACTTGTGTATCTGAACATGCTTTCACCTTATAGTTTGCTGCTCTAAATCAGCCATCTTTAATCGGAATGACTAAAAATGGTCCACCTTTTCCCTTACGTGAAGCTGTAGTAAAAATTTCAGACTGATAGCTCACGTGACTTCTTTTTTTTTCTGCGTAAGCGTGCGCAAAAATTTTGGTCAAAATTCAGCGGTTTTTTGTTAAATAACCTTGCACGTGTGGTTTATATTTAGACCAAATGAGACTCCTAATTGTAGGTTGAAAATATTTTTAATTGTACCAAGTTTGAAAAAAAAAATCCATAAAAGTTAAGTATGTTTTTTCTATCAAATAAAGTTTCCGTACTTTTAGTGCGAAGATGAAAAATAGGAGAAAATTCAATCAAAATTTGAGATTTCACATTTCTTACATTGTATTTTTTAAC
This sequence comes from Limulus polyphemus, assembly GCF_000517525.1. NCBI lineage: Eukaryota > Metazoa > Arthropoda > Merostomata > Xiphosura > Limulidae > Limulus > Limulus polyphemus. Next base: position 49,193 of record NW_013668330.1, read on the forward strand.
GGATTGCCTTGAAATTCGGTACGTGAAGTAAGGGTCCCATAGAGCACCTCCACTGAAAATATGTGATGACCACAGTCCGAACTACAGAAAGTGGAAGATCACTCAACTATCACTCCTGTAATACACACTGTGTCCTGCTGGTTGTTTTGACCGCGATTTTCGTCATTCCTTTTATATCCCACTTTTAGCAGTTATGGGATACCGCAAACATTACCAACCAAGTGTCACAAAAAGACGTGAAGAAAAAAGTAAAAATTTTGTATAACTTTTTAAAAGTTTTTAGTGCTGACTGAAAGATACAAACCATTTCTATAAATATAGCAAACAACTTCAGATAAATGTTTTCTTTTTTTTAAATTCCACACGACGTTTCAACTTACGTTTTTTTTTTCCCAAGGGTTTTTAAACGTTACAGGCCTCATCAGGTCGGCTAGGATACGACACACAGTAACAGTTTAGGCTTCAATTTTTTTGTGAACAACAACTGTTATGGGAGGGGGGGACAGATTAATCGAGTGAATTGTAATTTTTTTCCTATTTTTTATTTGAATCAGATTTTTTATAGAATCAATAACACAACATTATGTATGTTAATATAATTTTAACACTCACCATTTTAATTAATTATTTAAATTTATTTTTTATCTGACTTTACTATGATTCATAAGAATGACGAAGCAGCAAGCTAGTCTTGTCCAGACTTGTCGGATTGAGGTCCCCTTTCACAGTATATTCTCTCACTGTATAGATCAGTTAGAGTTGAAACGTGACGTCACTCATTCAAGCGTGACGTCACACGAGTACTCGTGTATCTAGAAAGTCTACATCCTTCATGGAACACTTAAAAAGAACTTAACGACGTCCCTGACAGAAGACAGGACTGTCAACTGCCACCCAAATACGTCACTTAATCCTTTCTTTACCGTTACTCCACGATATAGCGTTGCTTCAAGTTATGCTCACCCCCCCTCCCTTTGCGGCGTTTACACGAAGTGTAATTTCTTATGAGAATTAGAAAATAAACTGCTCGAGCAATTTTTTTTTAAAATCACTTTTAGATCTCAAGTACATCGAGTTTCTTTTCTCGGGTTTCAGAAGACGAAAGCTTTGTTCGCATTCAACAAACGTTTTGACTCAAGCAGGAGTATTGTCATGCCAACGGAATGATGATGAATAAGACGTACTCGATGTTCGTGATGATAAATATGATGCACATATTGGAGAATTTAACAAGTAAAATCGTTTAAAAATAAGCTTAGATTAGTTTATGTCTCTACAGTAGTTTTTCCTTTAGCACAATGGGCTGTTTATGCTGTGCCCACCACAAGGTCCCGAAATTTAACGTTACAAACCCTCAAGCTCTCTGGTTTTGATACCCATGGTGGACAAAGCACATTTTAACTCATTGGGGAGCTTTGAGCTTACCAACAAACACTGCTGGGCCACAGGGGGGTTCTAGTGGGTATGGGGAAATTCACATTGTTGTGACATCTTACATCGAGAAACTGTAAAAACACAACAATTCGGCTAACTACAGTGTGCAAGTAACAATGTGCAATTCCATAACAAAAACACCATTGTTACTTGCACACTGTAGTTAGCCGAATTGTTTGTGATTCCATAACAAAAACACGCATTGTTACTTGCACACTGTAGTTAGCCGAATTGTTTGTGATTCCATAACAAAAACACAACAATTCGGCTAACTACAGTGTGCAAGTAACAATGCGTGATTCCATAACAAAAACACAACAATTCGGCTAACTACAGTGTGCAAGTAACAATGTGTGATTCTATGACATTATGAGTGAAACAGAATAACGTGTAATAATGGGAGGGCCCACACGGGTGGGACTCACTTTGCACACCTGATAATTTGTGACGTACCAGAAGTGTACAGTTCATCTTGTTGACAATCTACAGTGGAATGTCTGTAATTCTGACCTAAAGGAATTTAACGACGCCCTGCTGCTTCTAGGGCTGGAAAATCCATTTTTGTTTCTGCTGAAATACCCCCATAGCTATGAGACAACAATAAACAGCACGTGCTTTGTAGGAAGATAACAACAGCAAGCTTCATCTCTTTTGTTTCTTTTTCGGCCAACTTATGGGTACATCCGGGAGATGAATTGTTACCAAATTAAAATTTTTAGGCAGTTATTAATACTTTCCGAAATATTTTTTTTAAAGAGAACTTTTTAAAAGATAATGTAGTATAGAAAAAAAATCACTGAAATTTATGGTTGAATTTTTTTTTTTATGTACATTTCCTACCGATTTTCTTAGTGCTGAGACAACGTTGAAGCACGAGACGTTGTCCCAGTACAAATAAATACAGAAAGATTCGCACAAACAAACAAAAAATTAAACAAGTTAATCACCGAAGAAACGGATATATTTTCAGTGTAGTACTTGTAACTGTAGACTTGGGAAATAGCCTCTTAGAATTACGATATTTTTAAATCATTTCTAGCCAAGCCACGGGTAACGTTCACGACATAAAAATACAAGCTAAATTGATAAAACACCGACTTTTGTACTTTCACAACAATGAAAATGTTACGTCTTTACAACAATGCTTCTAATGACTTCAAGCATTTATTATTGTTATACTTTACTGATCTGTTTTATATTGTTTAATTTACGCAATGCTGATTGGAGCGAAGTACACATTATTATAAATAAATGGAACAACATTAAACTTCAGAGAACCCGACAAGTTGTTTTATTTGCTTAACATTTCGGTTTCACGTCTTCATCAGGAGCAAACAATTTAGGTAAAGAGTTCAATCACTCAGATTAAGACAGTGGTTTTATTTATTTGTAATATTTTGATTTATTGTTCTATTCATTGTTTTAAATCAATCCCATGCTCGCCCCTATGTGACAATAATACAAAAAAAACAAAACAATAACATTTCTAGATATGCAATATAAAATGACAGCTATTAAACATACGTCCAGAACGATCAGTTACAAGTCACACCGAATCTCAACTGAGTGGTTCTTGGACAGAATTAGCTATAATACAATTATTCAGCTACCAGATCTGGCAAGGTGACCTTGCCTCCTCATACAGCAACCCTAAAGTATCCTACTACACAGAATATTTTACTTTATATTATATATGCATACATCTTACCGCTTTCACCTGTATATACAACTGGTTTTTGTATCCTCTTTCACCATTCTCTGTCAAGGCTACAAAACTTTCTACAGACTTTGTTTGTTTTACTTAAACCCCTATATGCCCCAAAGGAAGAATATTCGGTGACTACCAAAATTGAGAGATTTTAGGAAGGCTTTTTATTCTGTTTTTTAAACATTATTCTAGTTTTACGGAAATGGAAATTAATGTATCACTCGATGTCTTCAGAGTCACTAGGCTTAGTAAACAAGTCGGTGGGAGTTCCATCTCTTTCAAAGAAAGAGCAACTATGGGATTGTGTGGACATAAATACGGGAACGATTTTCAAGTTGGGGGTGATGAACGTCATAAAATCAGAAGGTTTCGTGTAATATACACATGTCTTCAATTAGTATTGGGGGGGGGCGGGACCGTACTCTCTACACCCCACGTCTGTGTGTGTGTGTGTGTGTGTGTGTGTGTGTGTACGGAAATACAGCTTTTAATAAATAATTTGTTACAAATGTTCGCTAGTAAGTCAGATTCATTCATGAACTAACAAGTTAATCAGGAGTTCGAATAAAAGTTGGCTAGCAAGTTTTATCACATGATTTCGGTCACCAAAGGTCATTCAGTGCGTGGTCAATGTTCTCTTGGCTAGCAAACAAGTGGGATCTGTTATCAGGACGTTGGGTGTTTACTTTTCTTTCCATCATTCGTGAAAGACAACAACCACATTTCGAAAAGAAATGATTATCACCAAGTTGTTTGGTTACTAGCAACAAAACTTTCGAAACTCTTTCAAAATATCAAGTCTGAGTTTTCAAATTGAAAAATTTAATAACCATTACAATGTCACACGAACCAACGAAGTTCAAGGCAGTTCACTATATTTAAAAGTACGTAATGTGGTCCTATTATACAAACTCGTTCCAACCTATTGTCACACTTCACCAACAATGTGGAGCAAATAACTTTCATTTTCTATGGAGAAAAACAAACTTGTTTTTACAATTCAGGCGTTCAACAATGGTGAACGTTGTTAGCACGTGTGAACAATGTATATTCTTTATTACAACAATCTCCAAGCCAAATACTTTTCACTCAGCATACTAATTACTAATGCTAACATTTAGTTCCAGACCTACGTAGGTACTAATATAAACAAGACAAGTCCGATATCAAACGTATCTCATTTTGAAATTAATTATTTTTAAATTAAGTTGTTCCGCGAGTTTTAAAATGTTTCGCTACAAGTTTCATTATGACTAATTTTTAATATCCAATTATGATAATTAAACATGCAAAATTGAATGCATTAACTTTTAAGCCTGAATTAACAACAGTTACGTTATTAAGAAAATGTTAAATAAACGCGACAGCAATCCAATTTTAGAACAAGAATTTGACCAAGTCAATTTCTTGTTTTAAAATGTTAAAAATTGTTGCAAAAATATTAAATGAATTCCCCTAATTTAAAAAATATACATTTCTTATATTAAAACAATATATATAAATAAAGCTTTAATTAGACCATTTAAGTTATCCCTTTATCAGATAAAGCATTCATTTCTCGACTGGAAGTGGAAAAATGTTTTTAACTTTTCTTTTTGTAATTAAAAAAAAAGGGTTTTCTGTTTGGAATTAAGTGATATTTCTAAATCTTTTTATTTCTACGATATGTTAAAAAAGTCTGGTACGAGATTTTCTTAATTGATTACCAAACGATGGCCAATTTCCTTTCATGAACTTATAAGTGTTAATTTACTTGATGTTGTACAATTTTATAGTTATCTAACGACCCAACTTACCTCACACGGGTGTACAGGCGCTGAACTTGGCCCAGCGTGGGACGAGGTTTTTAATTTTACTACGCGGCTCAAGCACGACCCATCAGGTAGATCTTTCTCGGCGATTGTCTGGTTAATTTTTTTGTTTCTCTCACACGCCACGTTTCTGAAATAAGCAGTTGCCAGGGGTTCATCGGTCTTAAATGATACACCTTGATTTAAATACTGTGTAAACTTGAGCTTTGCGTTAAGACTGTTCGTATCATCAAGTCCAGATTCGTCGGGCACCGAGCTTGAAGTTGAACTTTCGCGCATCAGTTGGCTGGGAACTGTTTTCCTGCCTTTCCGTCTAAGCATTCTTCAACGCCTAACTTTTTTTAAAGGCTTTTAAATACTGTTTACCGTGTTTCACTCAATAATGTGATAGATGGCAGTTGTAAATGCAATATTTTCAACGAATACAATTGTATCTAAATAGTTTGTATACAAACGACACAATTTATCACAAACTCACTCAAACACATAGTTCTAAAACAGCATTAAATTTTTTTCACCATGCAGACGCCTAAATAACTATCCCTCGGTTGGTGCTGCCCTCTACATTGTATATAGTAAGAAAGTCGAGTTTTTATTTCTTGAGAGGACCTCTACAGCGACAGGGAGCGTTAATAAACAAAATTAAGAAAAATAAACCTAATATTTAACCACCCAGTGATTCCGCTTTCGATTTGGCTCAGTGGATAAAAAAACCAAACGGTAATTTTGTTTGTTTGTTTGTTGTTAAGTAAAAACTTGTAAAATGGGCTATCTGTGCTCTGACCACCACGGGTATTTATGGAGGGGGGGGGGGTATTTATCTGGTCCCTTACCAAAAAGAAGAAAAAAGTTTTTGGACAATCTAAGTACATCATGTCCTCACACTGTCCCACATAGAAATAACACGTAACATTCTTTACAAAAATATAATAATGTTACGACAGCGGAGGTCACGTGACTCTAATAACACGTCATGCACTTCTCGAACGTTCACGTCCCTTCCTGAATGCTCGAGAGCCTACTAGATATGCGGTAGTCTTGTATATATAAGACGGTCAAGACGTGACGGCAACAATGTAATGCTGTGTAATTGAACTGCAGACAGAGAGAGAGAGAATATTGTTGAGTCGAGCACGTGAGACGTTCGTTGTGAATTATAGCGTTTGTTATAGCGCGACTGTGGAAATTAAGTATATTGCAAAGTTGTATTCAGAAAGAATAAACCAGTTTTATTTACGAAAGGACTTGTGTCGCTAAAGTTTCATCGGAAAGAATTTTTACGGAAAATTAACTAACGGACTGTGGCGTAACAATAAATTACAAATATGTTCCTCCACCACTTTAGATCGCCAGTGGTCGTCACGAGACAGGAAAGGTGCCGTTTGCATTGACACCCCTTTAAAACCCTGTGCAAAAAATAAATTTTTAATCTCTCAATTTTTCTTTTTACCAATAAGTTATTAATTTCTACACCATTCAAGCAATCTCAGTATTTTTCAAAGAATACCCAGGATCACGAATATTGCTAATATATTCTCTTGTAAGATCAGGAGTGAAGAAAAATATTTATAAGCTCAGACATCTCACAGTCTTCAACAAAAACTTTGCCATCGGGCTTCTTTAAGGTCCCAATCCACATTTTAACATTTTGTTCTCCTTTGGCGTACTTAAAAAAAACAATAAAACTTACCGTTAGTTTTGATATGTAGCAGAACATCAAACTAAACGATGCAATGATCACTTTTCCACAAATGTTTCTCAACTTGAGCTCTTTCAACCACACCTTTATTAGTGATCAACAATAAGTTTAAAATTGCACCCCTTCTGGTTAGCTCTCTGACCATTTGCTATAGACGATCATCTAAACAACTTCAAACTCATAGTCATGCTTCATAGATATCATTAGAGTAGCATATGAATCTTTTTGTGATGAGAGTTAGAAGCTTGAATCAAAAATTAGTTGACAGATGCATTGTCGTATTGTTGTACATATATTATTGTAGTGTACATAGTTTTAACTGTAGAATATAAGGCAAGGAAATAACTAAGTTTCTTTCGCACTAGTTACCTATTGTTCTGGATTATTCACTTATGGTATCACGTAAGTCTTCTCATGAGAAAGATTTCTGAAGAGTGAAACTCACTATGAAAGTGGACAGTGATCTTTTCCACTAGTGGGTCAAGTGATAGCTTAAGAATATAACTTCCCTTAATTTTCATTGGGAATGACCAATAGTGACATGGGTAGTTCACGCTTCCTTAGAAAGGTAGCATAATATTTTCCTGGTTTCCTCATAGAATCGCAACAGTCGTTGTTGAGAACTCTGAAGTCTCCAGAAAAGATGTCGTCCTCTCATTTTGTTCTTCATTGTCTGTACGAAAAAATAAAGATTGATTCATATTGTGTCCAATCTTTCTTTTTCACACAAAGACAGAGAATACAGTTTTACTTTGCATAACATCTTCCACTGACCCTTCTGTTATTCTGCAGAACATACCTGATTCATCTTGGGGGAAATCAGTTCACTTGAGAATACCACAGTTGATTGATTACTGAGTTACCTGCTACTCCAAGTCTATGAAAATTGAATTTGTGTTTCAATAATATATGAAAGATATGGTAGTATTGTTCATACAAGAATGAAGTTCCTAAGAAGTATATCTACCCAAAGGCAAGGCTTGACTCTACTTAGGATGCTTTATATTTGTCAAAATGGTGTTCCATATTGGACCTGAAGAATGGGTACTGGAAAGTGGTCGTTGATGAAGCAAGTCAAGAAAAGACAGCTTTAACTGCAATAAATAGATTGTGGAAATTTGTTGTGTTAGCATTTGGATTTTGTAAAACATCTGCTACATTTGAACAACTAATGGAAATGATCTCTCTGAACTACCCTGGAATGTTGTACTCGTCTATTTAGATGACGTAATCACACACATGATCCTTGTTGTTGGCTGAGAAAAGTATTGAGTCAATTAAGGAAAGAGAACATTAAACTGAAACACAAGAAGCGTCAGTTGTTACATCACTAGCTGTGTTTCCTGGAGCACACAGAGGCACTGTCCAAAAGTCAAGAAAAGGAACGAAAAGGACAACTAGGGCAGAATTGTGTTGGAGAACTACTTGAGAGAGTTGCTGTTGTTGTGCTTGGTTCTTTACCTCATTCTCACCCAGGAAATAAGTACATCATGTTGATGATGGGTTATTTCAGCAAGTGGCCAGAAACATATGCTGTTTCTATCTAGGAATCAGAAAGTCTAGCAAAGAAACTTCTCAATGAATTTGTTTCAAGTTTTGAGCTGCCTGTGGAATTTTACTTCTATCAGATATGTAACTTTGAATCAGCATTTTTTTATGTAGAGATGTGCTAACTCCTTAAAGTCAGGAAGACCAGAACCCCAATTCTCCATTCATCTTCTGATGTAAAGGTGGAGAAATATAACCATACACTTTTAAACCAATAGGTCATTTATAACATAAAAAAACACGGAATCAAGATCTTCTACTTCTACTCATGAGTTACCACGTATCTAGGCAACATACCAACATCACTGACGTCAGAAAAAACACGTAGATTCAAGAAGTTTTGATACAAAAGGATAAAAACCTATAATCCGAGCGCTTTCGAAAGATGAACCTTTATTCTTCAAGGGAATGGTGGTGTAATTGAATGAGCGATAAATCAAGGGAGTTGAGTGACGTCATGAAGGTCATCTGGTCTTCCAGGAAATGTTCAGTATACTTTTCCATGTACAGTTGTAAATGTGTTTCAGTTCCAGTACCATGTGGGAGGTGGAGAGAGTGTTTTGTAAAAAGGTGTTAGGAATGGGATATTTTGCTTTAGAAATGGTTAAAAAAGAAATTAATAAAACTATACTTAAGTATTTAAGTAAAATAAAGGTCACACCTGGAGACTAACTGAAAAAAAGATGTTAAGCTAATTAATTTATACAAACAGGTATGGAAAATTATCTCAAATAAATAGTAAATTTTGGGAAATTGAGCATTCATATTACATGAAAGAAATAAGCAAAGAATGAAATTTATTTTTCTGACAGAGATGAAACCAATGAACGTAGATCACTCATTTCTGGATCTAGATTAATTCCAAAAGGTCAAACAGTGTTTAAATTAGCGATCCAGTAAGCTTCTTTTATCTCTCTATCAGCTTTAATTTTGAATTCTGTTTCAATGCCAATGAGAGTAACATCGTTAACGGAATGACCAGGTTGGTTAAAGTCTTGAGTAACAGGGAGATCTTTTTCGGTATCAATAGAAGACTTATGTTGTAGAAACGTTCTTTAAGAGTCGTTTCGGTTTGTCCTACATACTGGTGATTGCATTTTTTTGATACTGTATAAGGTAAATGGTGTTTTATGTTCCACAATTTCTTTGGAAATTTTAAACTTTCTTTGGTTGTGTTTGTCTACTAACTGATCTAACCTTTCAGAAGGTGAAATCTCATAGGACATTAACGGTGTTTATTAGCCTTACTGCATATTCTGCTCATTTATGATCCTCATATGTGAATATGAAAGATCCAGTGATACAAAATGATAAAACCCTATGACTCGAGCACTTTCGAAAGGTGGGCATTTTTTTTTCTTCGGGGCAAACTGGGAATGGTGGTGTAATCAAATGAGTGATATATAAATAAAGGAGTCGAGAACTCTAAAAGAAAACCTTGTTCACACAAAAGTGAATTACATCCTACCAAAAATGGTTGTCATCCATGCAATAAAGCTCGTTGTCTAGCCTACAAGTTTATAAAAACTACTGACTCATTTTGTGTAACAGGAAAAGTAGCTATGATGTAAATAATGATAAGACTGAATTTCATCATGTTGAAATGGTATAGCTGTACAATTCATGCTAAAAGAAAGTGTGGTCTTCAAAATCAACTAGATGTTGAGAAAGACACTATGCCACTGTGAAAAGAATTAATAATATGGTTTATAGAATCCAGAATAATTCTAAGGCAAAGGTCATGTGCTATAATTGTCTTTGGAAATCTGTCAGCTAGGGAACAGCCAACTGGTTAGCTTCAAAGAAAAATGTGCCAGGGGAAATCAAACTGCTGAAGAGCTCGAGGGTCTTGTTGAAAATATCATTAATAGTAAGGGTACCCAATTAATGAAATAATCCATGCTAATCTTTATAAATGGAAACCTAAGGAACGTATATTTAATTAGCTACGCTGATTTTGCCCTAAGTACATAACATTCTCTGATGGGAGGTTAATATTACTACCTTAGAGAACTCCCGGAGTGACAATACAACAACTGTTAATAGTCCACAAAAAACAAAAAAGATAGGGTGACTTGATAGTTTATGGATAAGTAAAGAAATAAAATTTTAACTCCACTTTGTTTCATACATTTAAATTGTGGTTTAATTAATTATTTAATTACTATTAATTATTAATATTCACCAATATTAATTTTGTTAGTTGTCAAGAGTTGCATTATTATTAATCATGGATGTTTAAATGCAAAATATATTTGTTATCTTTGTGTATTAGGGCTGTTCAAGGGACTTCACAATCCAGGGAGGAGCAGTGTTGTAGGCTATGTTTTTAAAAAATTAAATGTCTATATTAATGTTGGCTAGAGGGTGTTTTGACATTACGTGATGAAAGTGGAGCTTAATGACTAAAACCTTCTTGAAATTATAAGAAACGATTTGAACGATATAAAACGCGAGTCATATTAGAGCTGTTTATTGATATTATGAGTCTGTTACAGTGGTTGATTGATTATTGGATTAGCAAGTTTGTTAGTCAGTTTGTCGATTATTTTAGTTTTGTGAACATTAAGTTTGTGTTTCAACGAAGATTCAAAGACATGAGAAATACAAGAAAAAAGAGCAAGTAAGTGAAATTATTATATTAGCGAGTGTTAGTTAAACTAACTTCTAGGACCTGAACTTCAAGAAATAAAAACGTTTTTATTAAGTGGATTAAAGTTTGCAGAATTTTATAACAAAAAATCCAAAAGAACCCACTCAACAAAAGAAGTTTTGTTTTTGGAAGCACAAAGTTACATAATGGGCTATCTGTACTCTTTTTTTCACCACTGGTATCGAAATCTGGTTTTTAACGTTGTAAACCTGCAGACTTTCCGCTGAGTTATTGAGATTATGGTCGAAAATATCATTATCAGTTGATAAAACAACGCCTTCTAATCTTTGTAAGTAACAACGTAAGAAAATATATTTAATCAACTATAATCATTACTAGATTGAATTTTATTTTCGCTTAGCGTAAGTAGCGTGCTCTGATAGAAAGTTAAGTTTACTTTATGTGACAAAAGCCTTGTGATAGCAAAATATTTCTTAAAAAAAGTAAAATATATTTATCATTTGAGTTGTTTTTTACAGGGCTTACTCATACAATACCGAAGCAGGAATTTCTTGCTCAACTTGTTCATTTAAAACCAGTTACTCGGCATGCAGACCCTTAGCTATTTTGATGGATTGAATGTTTTTATAAACTTTTTTTTAAGAAAAAAGAATGAAGTCAGATAAACCTGTTATAAATGACATATCTTAAATATTCAATTACGTTACATGTATCAGAGTAACATTTTGTCAATATATTCACAGTCTTCGATATTCTACAAATGCAACACATTTATCAGTTTTAATGGGATAATTATATTGACAACTTGATAGTGCGATAAAACGAAACTTGTCAGTTTTCTACAATTAGTACCCTTGTTTATTTCTGAAATTATTTGTGAAACAAACGTGGCCTAACCATGATACAAGTTGCTACGCCTTCTGGCTGTAATACTGCACCATTTGGTTCAGTCACCCTGACACGCATAATGGCGGTCAGTGGGTTGCGTATATTTGTGTTTGACAAAATATGAGATTTTAAAACGTTATGTGTCAGTTTATTTTGTCCCAACAGATTTGAGAAACTCTTGACTTACAACAATTTTATAGTAAGTGTCTTTAATTATTCAAGTGGAACTTAACATACGTAGACTAATGATTTGAGGCTTTTAGTTTTAGTCTGAAGACGTTGTGGCTCGTACAACTACAATTTACTCTCGACGCAAGTGTATACTGTACTGGCTATTCCAGTACCTGTGTAAATCTTTTAGTTGAACCGAATCGTATTAGTAGTACGGTGTGGAAAATAAGGTGTTGTGAGTCGAATTTGTTATTAAAAATCGAATCAGAGCTTAAACTGTTTGAGTGTAGTCCAACCTTGGCAAAATACGTGGATTAGAACATCTTTTTATGAGTTTTGTAATCTTACCTAAAACTTTTATTAAAAGTGAAATAGCATTTAAAATTTTAAGTTTATAACTCAGGCAATATTTAAATTTTAAATAAATAAGAAAGTGAGTGACTATGTGAAAGTAATAAGAAGACTATCAACTAATACGTTAACTTTAAGGAATAATAATTTAATTTAATTTAAAATTATAATTGTTTATGCCAGGGATATTCAAGTGTAAAAATAAGTTGTAGACATTGTGGTTTTTAATTTATGTAGTATTTAAGAACCATCTTAATTCTAATAATAGTAATATAACAACCTCGTTAACTACCACGTTTTTATTGTAAAATGTAATTAGTTGTAGTCCATAATGGAATACATTTTTCAAAGAAAATTAATATTTCAAATCGCCGTACTCTTCCCATTTTTTTTTCCTTTTATACAATTCACAATTAAAATTACGCAGTTCTTAAACATTAAATATATTGCATGAAATGAGTGATTATAAACATTTGACCTGCTACTTAAGTGTTTATTTTATGTACATGAAGTGACAAGGTTTCTTTGGCATCTAGTTTTCTATAAGTCTTTAATTTATACTTGATTACCAGTGTTCGCATCCTCCAAAAAAAAACAAACAAGTGCCAGAACCCACTATGTCATTTCAATAACAATTAGAAATTAATAACAAACAATGTACCTTTACAGTTGTCTTTTTTTTTTCAGTTAATGAAAACTAAAATAGAAAATGTCCAAAACAAAATTAAAGTGATCAGTTAATGATAAAGTAAAACTTAAAAGTTTTTAACAAACTAATGCAGAGTAATGGCATTGAAATCTATGGTTTATGTATAGAAGACGTTATTCAATATTTTATCCAGTGTTACTATTACAAAATTAATTAGCTGATTGTACTGTGCTGTAGGTGTATGCTACAAGGGCATAATTAATAATAACCCAGTGTACTTTAGGTATAACAGAGCAAAAGAAATATAAGTATGGATTTGGTGTTTGTTTCACTAATGGTGCATATTGTCTGATTTCAAAGGACACCATTGTTTATTTATTTGCCCCTTTCATATCTCTTGTTTGTTGAGCCTAAAAGGAAATGCAAGTTAAATCACATTTGTGGAAAATGTTGTACTTACAAATCAACAAAACATACCTAATATTTCATGCCATTTTATACTCGAGCAGTGTGAGTTTGCTGTTATAACATTCCAGAACAAAGCGTCACTGCAACTGAAATATTAATTGATACAATTTCACACAAATTTCACACATATGATGAAATTCAAACATAGTTTGCTGTAAAAGGATTTTTATTTATTATCAAAAAGGTTCCAGAAAAGTGCTAGAATACTATTTTGGCTACCAAAATAAGTGTTGAAACAGCATTTAGATGCTTTCTGCTATGACTTGAGCACTGTTTATAAGATATTAATAACAAGGAATCATTTGGTCTTTCAGTGCTGATCCTGTACAACCCACCCCTGAAAAAAAGTAACTTAAACCCCTCTTTTAATTTTCAGAAAATAATTGACACCTTTTAAACTTGTAAAAAGTCCGTCTCTAACAGGACATCTCATTCCATAAAACTCTTAACGAGGACCTAGCCCATCTTTTCCAAATCTTAAACTTGTGTCCTCTTTTTTCTAAATGGCTTTAGAATGTAGAACAAAGAAATCTGTTTATCCTCTGATAATTTGGTAAATTTCAATAAGATCCAAAGGTCAGCCATTTTGTTAGGGAAATAAAACTTCTTTACTGTTTCATAGTCCTACAATTCTCCTCATTAAGTACTAAAAAATATGATGCATCAATGCAATAATTCCTTTAACAGTCTTAAAAAACTTTATTCAGATCCCCTCTAACTCTTCTTTTTTCAATACAATGCTTTAAAAGATCTTAATCTCTCCTTGTATGACAACCTTTCCATTCCAAGTATCGTTCTAGATCTTCTTGAACATTTTCCAACAATTCGTTATCATTCTTAAAGTACGAAGCACAAGACTGAACACAATACTCCAGATTTGTTAACCCGCAACCTATACGGTGAAGCTATTTCTGTAGATACAAGACTGAACACAATACTCCAGATTTGTTAACCAGCAACCAATACGGTGAAGCTATTTCTGTAGATACAAGACTGAACACAATACTCCAGATTTGTTAACCAGCAACCTATACGGTGAAGCTATTTCTGTAGATACAAGACTGAACACAATACTCCAGATTTGTTAACCAGCAACCTATACGGTGAAGCTATTTCTGTAGATACAACCTAAAATCAAATTTACCCTAACACTAGCAACAGTACACTGCTTGACTGGTTTGAGACTGATGAACCAGAATACCAGGATCCTTTTGTTCCATAAGATTATTAAGGTTATTCCCATCAAAATATGCTTATAATTCACATTATTATAACCCACATGTAATACTTTGCATTTATTATAATTAAAAACAATTTTCCTATATTCACCGAACTCACTAAATAATCTTGTATTATCTTGTAAAGCAGCATCCTCCTTTACAACCCAAGACCTTAATATCATCAGAAAATTTAATTAATTTATTGACCTTCTTTCATCTACATCATTGATGTATATCTAAGAGAGAGAGAGAAGGTCCTAACATTGTGTCCTGAGGTATACCATTTGTAATATCCATCTATTTTGACTGAACTCTTATTTATAACAATCCTGTGCTTTCTTCCATCCAGTTACTGTTCTATCCAGTGAATCAACTTATATCCCTCACACCTGTACAGATAATTTTTTTGACAAGCTTTTGGTTGACATCTTGTCAAATGCTTTTTGAAAATCCAAATCCACACACTGACCCTCATCTGCTTACTTTCTGGAACTACAAATCCACACACTGACCCTCATCTACTTACTTTCTGAAACTCCAAATCCACACACTGACCCTCATCTGCTTACTTTCTGAAACTCCAAATCCACAA
>NW_013668330.1:65003-69827 GCF_000517525.1 Limulus polyphemus
TGTTAACCAGTAACCTATACGGTGAAGCTATTTCTGTAGATACAAGACTGAACACAATACTCCAGATTTGTTAACCAGTAACCTATACGGTGAAGCTATTTCTGTAGATACAAGACTGAACCCAATACTCCAGATTTGTTAACCAGCAACCTATACGGTGAAGCTGTTTCTGTAGATACAAGACTGAACACAATACTCCAGATTTGTTAACCAGCAACCTATACAGTAAAGCTATTTCTGTAGATACAAGACTGAACACAATACTCCAGATTTGTTAACCAGCAACATGTACGGTGAAGCTATTTCTGTAGATACAAGACTGAACACAATACTCCAGATTTGTTAACCAGCAACCTATACGGTGAAGCTATTTCTGTAGATACAAGACTGAACACAATACTCCAGTGAAGCTACTTATTGGTAATCTTTTCAATTAAAGTGGAGTTTCTTTCAAAATTTTTTCTGGAGGGTGGGGGAGGAATTATTTTGACTGATGTGGCATGGGTCATTGAAGTGCTAAAGATATAATTTCATCCTGGGGGTGATGCATCTGTGGAAAAGTTTTGAAGAAAAAAAAAAGCAAGATGATGCAATTTGCAAGTTAGCTCATTCTGAATTTATTGGTGAATAACTACAATTTTACATTTTACTATCAGAATTTATTGGTGAATAACTACAAGTTTACATTTTACTATCAGAATTTATTGGTGAATAACTACAAGTTTACATTACTATCAGAATTTATTGGTGAATAACTACAATTTTACATTTTACTATCAGAATTTATTGGTGAATCACTACAATTTTACATATTACTATAATTTATTGGTGAATAACTACAATTTTACATTTTACTATCAGAATTTATTGGTGAATCACTACAATTTTACATGTTACTATAATTTATTGGTGAATCACTACAATTTTACGTATTACTATCAGAACTTATTGGTGAATCACTACAGTTTTTCAGATCGAGTCTAAACTGACAAAGGACAGTTGGTGACCTTTCAAAAATAGACTAATTAGTACTTTTATCAGACTAGGTATTGTGAGTTTTGCTAATGCAATTCGTGGATGAGATAAATTTATATCTAATAAATATATTTTGTTTTCAATAAATATTAAGTTATTTTACTTATATCTACACACTTGAACACGATATTTAGTATATAAGAATTTAAGTCCTTGGAATATTTTTCCATCACTTACAATACTCACTAAACTAACTAACTTTTCCTTATGTCTTGTCATCTTAGAAATAAACTCTCAAGTCTGAAAAAATCTAGGCACATGCGAGTTTGTGTGTGGTGGGGAAATTAAACCTTGGGGGGGAAGCCCAACTGCCCTGTGGAAAACAAATCTCTACAGTTCGAAAAAAATATTTTCATCTCCATATTAACATGTTAATGGGTCCATTATGTGAAAATGATGGTTTTACTTCTATGATACACTGATTACTAAAACTTGCCCGTGGTGTTGTGTAGTTAAACATGTTATTGCACATTTGTTTGGTTAGTGACAATATCAGGATTATGTAGATGTAGTTTGTGGGATGTACAATAGTTACTAATGCTAAAGAACAATATGTGGCAAAATATATATGAGATTTAAACAGTGTATGGCAAAATATATATGAGATTTAAACAGTGTATGGCAAAATATATATGAGATTTAAACAGTATATGGCAAAATATGTACGAGATTTAAACAATATATGGCAAAATATGTATGAGATTTAAACAGTATATGGCAAAATATGTATGAGATTTAAACAGTATATGGCAAAATATGTATGAGATTTCAACAGTATATGGCAAAATATGTATGAGATTTCAACAGTATATGGCAAAATATGTATGAGATTTCAACAGTATATGGCAAAATATGTATGAGATTTCAACAGTATATGGCAACATGTTTGAGATTTCAACAGTATATGGCAAAATTAGTGTATTTCTAACAATTGTTAATGTAGTGTTACATCAAATTAGCGTGTTTCTAACAACTGTTAATGTAGTGTTACATCAAATTAGGTGTTTCTAACAACTCACTACATTAACTTTACATCAAATTAGTGTGTTTCTAACAATTGTTAATGTAGTGTTACATCAAATTAGTGTGTTTCTAACAACTGTTAATGTAGTCCTGTTTTCTGGTACGTCATTCATTCTGGAGATATTTATGTAATAGATTTAGGGATCTGTTGATGTTCTCTTAAAATTATATTGATTGATTAGAAGTTTCAGTTTTTCATAATTCATATCTATGGTCTTTTATCAAACAATGAGTTTAATATACTCAGTAAACCTTGGGATTGTATTAAAAACATAACGTACAACACTGGATTAGCTCATAAGCTAGCTTTCATTCAAAAATCATTTGTTTTTTGGTGTTAACCGAATGCGGGAGTCTTCTGAGTAAGAATATACCCATTCCCACCATGGTCAGGTGTTCGTATGGAATGAAAACAGCATATTTTAAAACAATATAATTCCTGAATCTCTCTCTCTCTCTTTAGCACAGAAGCCTGATCATGAGAGGTTTGTACTAATCTTGAATTATGATTATGAGAGGTTTGTTGTATTAATCTTGAATTTTTTATGAGAGGAACTAAATACTAATATTTACTTTTGATTAATACAGTGATACATTCTCTATCAAAACAGTTGAATTTTTATTCCATTTTCTATACTTTTTTCTATTAGTTTATATGTAGACCATTATTTGAAAAAGTCTGGATGTGTGTTTCCATTTAAAGCTGGAAATCTGCCGAATTGATTTTCACCAAACCTGGCATGTACTCTGAAAAGTGACATAGGAAGGTTGGCATTCAGATCTGACCCCCTCCTATATCACTCCCCAGGAGTCCCTGTCTTTTCTGTATGTCTGTCAAATATGTCAGCTAAATCAAAATAAGGTGTTGTGTTGCGAGTCTTAAGTAAATATGTTAGTCATCATCAACAAGAACTGTGACACCTTTATTTCTGCATAGATAACCATATTTGCAGGTTAAAGTGCAAGCAAGACATGAGTATCTTGTGTCACAGCAACCCTTGCATCCACGGCTCATCAACTTTATGATAGATTTAGGTGCTGGAAGATTATCCATCCAGTCAATGGTCAGCCTTCCATCTGTTTCCAGTAGGGGTCGGTTTGGATCTGTGGATTAGATCCTAGGGTGTGTTTCTTTTCGAATGGAAGCCTGGTAGTTCAAGTATTGAAGATACTTTTGCAAAGCACTCTTGATTAACGGGAGTTTATATGACTGCAGGTGTTTTGCTTTGCAAAATAGGTGGTATCCAGTCTGATCCACAAACGAATCTTTCTGTTTCTCTGGATAGCTGACAGCATACATCAGAGCTTCTGCCAAGCACAAGCATTATTTTATGCAGCTGGTCCTGGATGCTCTGGAACACAAAATCCATTGTCTTTTTTTTTCTTACCTGTTTCTATATCACATTCAGTGAATAAGTGGAGACTTGGACGAGTCCTTGGTTATTCTCTAAAAGCGGTTTCGATTAGATCAGTGTAATTTGCTAATTGATTACATTCAACTAATCAAGTATTTTCACATGAAATCCTAATTAATTGATTATTTTCTTGAGTTGGGACACTGAACAAACTTGAATAAATTGAAAATAATAATGGCCATAATTTATTTTCTGGATATTTAGAATAATTGAAAACTGTAATAATCAGAAAGACTAATTTCCATTAGTTGATTATTTTTGTGATATGGAAAGATCTTGTTCCCATGTTTCCTGATGCTTATCCACATAAATGAGTAATTCATATCAAAATGTTTAGTTTATCAGAAGACCGATAAAGGACCGATCCTGGTCTTTTTAGTCTCAAGGAATTGAAACATCTCGGCAAACAGATTCAGATTTGATGACGAGGAACCCACTTTTTGGAAGATAAAGGTTTGGAGATAGCTTGAATGGGTAATGAAAAAAACTTTATTATAAATGTACAACATTTTGATAAATGTATGTAATCATCAGGAACCTTGAGATAATTGCTGCCTTCCACTGTGTGATGCACCATTAGGCTGCCCTTTCCCTCCCCCTAGTGGGCGACATCCTTCATGGGTTTTCGATTTCTGAGGCTATGTTTTCTGAAAGGAACTAATTTTTTATAATTACTTTATCTACGTGGCCCCCTCCACCATTATCCACATGGGCCCCCTCCACAATATCCACATGGTCCCCTCCACCATATCCACATGGCCCCATCCACCATTATCCACATGGCCCCATCCACCATTATCCACATGGCCCCATCCACCATTATCCACATGGCCTCCTCCACCATTATCCACATGGCCTCCTCCACCATTATCCACATGGCCCCCTCCACCATGTTTTTTTGTTGTGCATAGAGATGAGTAACCATTTCTGAAGTCAACATTTTCTTTACCTGAAAATGTATTTCAGATAGTTACTCACCTCTCTGCACAACCTCCAACCTTTCCTCTCCACTTCTGATGTCTTTATTTTGCTTTGTCAAGAATAAGCCTTTTTTCAAACGCTAGTGCTCAAGATGATTGCTGCACCTGGAGGATGAGTTGTTTTCTTATTTAATTACACTAGCTGGTACAATATAAGCAATACATGATTTAGGAACTTTATTATGTATAGCAATACATGCTTTAGGACCTTTATTATGTATAGCAATACATGCTTTAGGACCTTTATTATGTATAGCAATGCATGCTTTAGGACCTTTATTATGTATAGCAATGCATGCTTTAGGACCTTTATTATGTATAGCAATGCATGCTTTAGGACCTTTATTATGTATAGCAATGCATGCTTTAGG
>NW_013668330.1:70827-73693 GCF_000517525.1 Limulus polyphemus
CAATGCATGCTTTAGGACCTTTATCATGTATAGCAATGCATGCTTTAGGACCTTTATCATGTATAGCAATGCATGCTTTAGGATCTTTATCATGTATAGCAATGCATGCTTTAGGACCTTTATTATGTATAGCAATACATGATTTGTAAAAACTTGGAGCCATTCTATGAACCACTACGTATCTCGTCTCAAGAGAAAATAAATTAAGAGATATTAACCTAAGATAATACTTAACCCTTTCCAATAAGTCATTATTCTTTCTTAGATCCAGTGTGTACACAGTTTTCCTAGTGATTTGTATAAAGATAATTAACTTTTGTATTAGAATCAGTACGTTTAGAAATACACCACTAATACATGACTTTTCCACTACTATGTTAAGATCCTTTTATTCAGTCATACTATTGATTTGGTTCCTATCTACATTAAACATAAGACCCAAATTATGATGAACCAATTACATTACCTTGCACTTCCTATAATTAAATATCATTGGCCAAATATTTGTCAGTTGATCTAAGACATTTTGTAGTAACTTCAGAATCCTAAAAACAGCCTAAGAGTTTAATTTCTCATCAGCACACTTTACCAAATAACTAATTGTGACTGTTGTCGGAGGCTGTCTCCACTTACCTGACTATCTGTACATAAATCTTATTTGTTGTCTTATAAATAGCACTAACATAATTAAAAAAAAGGCCCAAGCATTGACTTGTGAGGCACACCACTAATAACAGTGTGAGTGGATTATGTTAATAATATCAGTCCTACAAACCAATTAATTGGTCTTTTTCCCAAACCTCACCTTGGTGATTCTCCATTTGACATTTTATCAGAAAGCTTTTCCATCATCCAGTAACATCCTCAAACAAAAAATTAACGGATTAGTAAGACAAGATTTCTCTTAAGTCAGTTCATGTTGGTTTCTTTTATAATATGGTGTTTAAATAAATTTTTTCCTAGATTTTTTTTTAGACTCTAGGATCTGTCAATAAGTTTTAAGTGTATGAGGTCTACATGCAGACTTGTTTATAAGTTAAGAGTTATGAGCTTGTGTATGATTTGCATAAAGATGTTGTTCATTTGAAATATTTTAAATTATTTTGGATAGATGTGTAGATGTAACAAGTTATATATAATTTTTAATAATTTATTTATCATTTCTATTTTTAGTTGGTGAGAGGTGACCTCTATGGGCCAGATTTTTTTTCTCTCAGTATCTTTTTATACTGAAATTAAACTCGGGTCGTATTTATTTGAAACTTAGATTACGAAGATCTGACAAAGCTGGCACTGAGCAGACATTTTATTTAACACTTGTGGATTAAATTATTTATGTTTTTTTATGCTGTGTTTGAGAAGGAGAATTTACTCTTTCAAATATTTTAGGAATAATACACAGAGCTTGAAGAACTTCTAATGATTAATACATACAGTTCCTTTCAATATGGAAAGTCACAGTATCCCCAGAACTTGGAAAACTTCTAATGATTAATACACACAGTTCCTTTCAACATCGAAAGTCACAGTATGCCAGTAATGATTAATACACACAGTTCCTTTCAACACGGAAAGTCACAGTATGCCCAGAACTTGGAAAACTTCTAATGATTAATACACACAGTTCCTTTCAACATGGAAACTCACAGTATCTCCAGAACTTGGAAAACTTCTAATGATTAATACACACAGTTCCTTTCAACATGGAAACTCACAGTATCCCCAGAACTTGGAAAACTTCTAATGATTAATACACACAGTTCCTTTCAACACAGAAACTCACAGTATCCCCAGAACTTGGAAAATTTCTAATGATTAATACACACAGTTCCTTTCAACACGGAAAGTCACAGTATCCCCAGAACTTGGAAAACTTCTAATGATTAATACACTCAGTTCCTTTCAACACGGAAACTCACACTATCCCCAGAACTTGGAAAACTTCTAATGATTAATACACAGTTCCTTTCAACATGGAAAGTCACAGTATGCCTGTAATTATTAATACACACAGTTCCTTTCAACATGGAAACTCACAGTATGCCAGTAATTATTAATACACACAGTTCCTTTTTATGTGTAAAGTCACAGTATCCCTAGAACTGATGATAACTGTGTTGCCAAAACTAGTCAGCTGTAACTAATAATAAAGATTTTACCTTTTTCATTGTGCCAAAAAATGTGTGTTTTTTGCTCAGTATATTAGCACAATGTGCCTCAAAAGAAATTAAGATCAGATAATAATTTATTTTGTTTGATAATTTATAAAAACGTAAAGAGGTCAGATAAAAGTTATTTAGTAATGTCTAAAAGCATAAAGAAGTCAAGTATGGAGGCCTAGTATTTTCAATCCTCAGATTATTGATTTGTTTATATGCCTTTCACTGTCATTGAGGTCCATATATTGCATCTTATAATTTCACATTTTTATCTGTTATAACACTGTAAAGAATTGACCACAAAAACTTGGTGAAATCATTAATTTTGTATAAAGGACCCCAATAGTAATTTATGAGATTAACATGTAATATTGGGAGTATTTTGCTTACACTTTATTAATGTGACTAGTGACTCCTGTAACCCCTGTAGTAATTTGTGGGATTAACTTGTAGTATTGGTGGTATTTTGCTTACACTTTATTAATGTGACTAGTGACTCCTGTAACCCCTGTAGTAATTTGTGGGATTAACTTGTAGTATTGGTGGTATTTTGCTTACACTTTATTAAAGTGACTAGTGACCCCTGTAGCCCCAGTAGTAATTTGCAGGATTAACTTGTGATATTGGTGGTATTTTGCTTACACTTTATTAATGTGACTTGTATGTGATTAGTGACCCTGTAACTATCATTAGTGACTCCCATAACC
>NW_013668330.1:73887-75778 GCF_000517525.1 Limulus polyphemus
CATTGTTTAACTAAAAATTCCATTGTTTAACTTCCCATCTACACTTGTACATGCAAAGTTAAAGGTACGCCTGTCCACCCTTAACAATTGAACATGATAAATGTTGAGAATCAACCTTGATATCCTAAAAATTCCATTGTTTAACTTCCCATCTACACTTGTACATGCAAAGTTAAAGGTACGATTAACTTGTGATATTGGTGGTATTTTGCTTACACTTTATTTGACTTGTATGTGATTAGTGACCCTGTAACTATCATTAGTGACTCCCATAACCCCTGTAGTAATTTGTGGGATTAACTTGTGATATTGGTGGTATTTTGCTTACACTTTATTTGACTTGTACGTGATTAGTGACCCTGTAACCAATAAGTTATTACCCCACAATCAACTTGGTAAATAAATAAATTTAGGAAGGTATGTTTAAAAAAGCTGATGGAGCCCATATAAAAAATTTGATAATTATAAGGATCTAGTTATAGTTGTGAAAAACCTGAATCTGTCATCTCGCTGTTTGGTCATAGCTAACCAGGTTGGGAGATCTGTTTATAAAAAAAAAAGTTTGTAAGACGAATGTTTAACTTCATTCAATACTGATTAACCCTTATTTTCGAGTACTGGGTAAAGCCAAGTACTAAAGCACTATTAAGAACTTTTCAATACACCCCATTCTCCAGCACCCAGTGCTTACGTATGTAGGGAGCTACAAGGGTGCAACTTGCACGTCTCCTAATTAGTCAAGTAAACAATAGTGCTATTCCTTTAAATTTTAGTTTCCTTGCTGTAGGGCTTGGCATGGCCTAATAGTTAGGGCTCTCGTCTTGCAATCTTTGGATTTCAGGATTAAATCTTGCCACTAAACGTGATCATCCTTTCAATTTTGGGGAAGTTATAATGTCATGGCCACTTTCACTGTTCGGTCAGACAAGAGTTGGTGGTGGGTGGTGTTGACTAGCTGCTTACCCCCTAGTATATCACTAGGGATGGCTAGCACAGATAGTCCTCGAGTAACTTTAAATAAAACAATTTAGAACTTTTTCAGTGGTCACTCTTCTTTATACTAAGATGATGGTTAGTGACTCCAACAAGTCACATAAGACTGTAAGAAGACATTTCTCATAATGCCAAAGCTGAACAATTTTTTTTTTGATCTTGCACCCATGCCTACAAATAATCGTTAGGGAGATGTATGAATATTGAATTATTTGTCCGTGTCCGCATAAATTACTTTACCTGATGATGACAAAACCTTTTCGAAACGTTGTACATTTGCTGTTATGTTAAACTTATATTAAAGTTTTTCTTCATTACCCATTTAAGCCGTCTCCAACCATTATTAGTCTCAAAATGTGTTCCTCGTCATAAAATTTGAATTATTTGTCTGTTAATTAGGGGTTGATCTTGTACTGGGGGGGGAAAATCCAACACTTAAACCCTGTCAAATAAGATGGACAGCTGTAACCTTAATATTCTTATGTCAGAAGTTGGCTTCGATTAATTGTGGATTTTTTTATTCTCCCTCAGATAAGCCCGATGATTTGTGTCTAGAGTACAGAGAGGTTTGGTTATGGTTATTTCAGTAACTTATCTAGTATAACTTGTTTTTATTTTACTTCTAACCGGTTTGTTTGTTTATTACATTGATGCAAATAAAAATAGTTTGTGGTTAAACCTCTACGTACAACGTACCAGTTTCCTTATGAACTGTTGATCACCTTGTCCTTAATAGAAACTTGTATTATTATTCCATGCATAAAGGGTGGACAGGCCCACAAATTACTACAGGGGTTATGGGAGTCACTAATGATAGTTACAGGGTCACTAATCACATACAAGTCACATTAATAAAGTGTAAGCAAAATACCACCAATATCACAAGTTAATCCTGCAA
>NW_013668330.1:76533-78930 GCF_000517525.1 Limulus polyphemus
TATCCTTATTAATTTTTGATGGAATAGCTCTTTTTTACAAAACTTTTAATTTGTAATAAATTAATCGCTGGAATTATCTTGTAAATTTTAAGCGCAACTGTTTTGTATTCCATTTCCCGATGTTTTGTATTCCATTTCTCAATGTTTTGCATCGGTTCTCTTTTTTCTGTTAGAAAATTTTGATGAGAGAGTGAAGGCATACACGATATCTAAATTTATCTATTAACATAAGGGACTATAGAAGGTGTGTGAAAAAAAAATTATAATCACCAACATTAAAGTTAAAAGTGATCACCGTTGACATGCGACATACAACATTTATAAAGCGTGTTTGGAAAAATATATAATAATTAGTAAATAGTAGTTACGTTTGTTAACACTTTCAGCATTTCAAAGGACCTAATTTTATTTACATTAACTCTAGTGCATTAGTCACTTTAGTGGTAACTTAAAACTTGTTTTTCTTGGATATACAGAGTATAGTATTTATGGTTATGATATTTCACCAGGTTAACCAGAAATGTTATAACTATTATTTATTTTAGTGAAAAGCTTATCAAATTAAATTAATTTTGACCTATTAATCTTTCACAAAAAAAATAAAAATGTCAGCTTATACATACATTGAAACTTCAGTGAATTCTGTTAAAGAGAGGGTTGTTTCTTAAAACATTTTTATGTATTTTTTATATGACTAACTGTTCAAATTTATACACGGGACTAAATAACATAAGTTTTCTGAAGTTAAAGTATAAATGTTTTTACTGGTTGAAAAATTAGCTTTTTTGTAACCAAATAAATTTTAGCTTGAATTCTATAGGAGTAAAACTTTTTTTTTCTCTCTCTTTAACAGACGGGATGATAAAATTAAGTTACCACAATGCATGAACTCTTTGCTCAAGTTCTAAACAACAGAGATCTGTCCCGAGCTGGTGATCTGTTTTCCTTGGATGACCAAAGCATTGTGGGGGATTTGTCAGAGGTTCTGTCCAAGATCCAGGAAATATCGAGTGCCTCGGAATTCATTCTTAATGGCAACAACCAGAGTGTTGTGGAGATTTGCATAAATAGGGTAACCTCTGCAATTAGGTAAGAATAAAGCAGTTACAAAACTTGTTTCAGTAGGAAAGGAGAGCAGACAGGTCATGTAGTTGGTATTATACCAGATCAGCAAATGTGGAGCTCTCAGCTCAAGTTTCCGTCCATTCAGGTTTTGTTACATCATCACCCACTTAATGAACTTCTTGTGTCAGAAACAGTCCCACAATCGCTGTGGTGATATGAGTACATTGTCAGTTTATTCATGTCTGAAGTTTCGTGGAAGGGTTTTCAGATCGTCAGAATACAGTGTTGCTTCAGTATGACATATTTGTTTTATCTACCTTATTTTATTCCTTCAATTTTAGTCATAAACACTGCTAATGAAATGTTTATTGTTGTATTGTTGATGAAATAGCTCTTCTGTATATATTTTTATCTTCTCCAGGGACACTGGAACTATCGAAAAACATGCTCCAGCTCTTGTTTCTTTATTGGAATCCTGTCTTAACCATGACCTTCGCCCTTCCAGTAAGGATGAAGACCCACCCCATGCAAAAATTGCCTCAGAAATTGTCAACTGTATTTTTCTGGTAGTAATGTTCACGTTATGTTTAAATTAAACTTTATGTACTATTTGTCCAGTTGTATAACATAAACAAGAATGATTATAATTCATAACCAAAATGTTGTTTACTCAAATGTTTATTTATACGTTTCACATGAAATTCCTTTTTCTTTCTGAGAACAGTTTAAGTCAATATATTAAAGTATAAATGTTGATGCTGTATTCTGCTTTAATTTTAGATGTATGTAACAACAGCTTTTTCTTTGGTCTAGAATTACAGCCGTAAACCAGTAATGAAGCTGCTACTGCCCGTGGCTGTCAAGTTTCTCCATCGTGGCAACAAAGAACTCCGGAGAAATCTCTCGAGTTATCTGTCTTTGGCTGCAAACAACAATGCAGAACTGCTGGCACCTCACATTCAGCCAATTATAGATAGTGTCATAAGTGGTAAGTGTCTTTATCAGCCAATTATAGATAGTGTCATAAATGGTAAGTGTCTTTATCAGCATCATACAATACAGTCACTTTTGCTAAAACACAGAGTAGATGCTCACTTTCCTTGTTACCAAACATTGAGTTAGTTCTTTGGAAATATAATTTTCAATGCCTGGTATATATCTAATTGTTTTACTATGATAACTGAGAGTAGTGATACGTAATGGTATGGAAGAGTTTGTAAGAATTAAAGGAACTTTTTTTTCCAACAATTTTGATATTGTTGCGTCTCCGTTCACTAGTTAATTTTCCATAACTTCGTTCTGACGAAACTTTAGCGACACAAGTCCTTTCTT
>NW_013668330.1:79653-81690 GCF_000517525.1 Limulus polyphemus
ATATTATATGTGTAGTTAAAGTTCCACTGGGAGTAAAGTTTAGGCACATGGAGATATTGATAAAATCACAAGTACTACTCTGTATGTTTACTGAAACCAGCAGCCACAATGCTTATTTTGTTCTTTAATTCTAACATTTGTAGTTATGGATAAAATAGTTTTTTTTCAAGATTTAGTCAATTTGATTGATAAGGCCAAAGTAATGAAGTTTTTTATTATGCCAGGAGAAATGAACTGACATCTGACTTAAATATAAATTTGAGGTTACATGAATTTTTTGTCACAGTAGTTTGAAATTAGGTTTGGACCCTGAACTGTTGTATAATTTCATCAAATTTTAAAGGGACAAAAAGGAGCTTATTAGCCCATCAAGGATGCCTCTTCCAGCTCCCAAGTATAACCACCCCCTTACTATTCATGTATTCAGCCAATCTTTTCTTGAACTCAGTTAAATGTTCTGCCTCTACCACTTTTGAAGGCAACTCATTCCAAAAGCCAACAACCCTGTTTAAAAAGTAATACTGTCTAAACTGCAGACGATTCCTATGCTGCTAAAATTTGAATTTATGTCCTATTGTTCTAAGCATAAAGTTTGATGGATCTATAATTATCAATACCCACTTCGATCAAATCCCCTCTGACCCTTCTCCTCTCCAGAGAAACTTTAATTATTAAACCCCCTTCATAATAGAATTATCACAGGATTTGTACACATCATTAAGTCCTACAATATATATTTATAAGAGTTACAAGTAAATCTGTCATATTTAATGGTATGTACTCTGAAGATAGGTAAGATGAGCAAAGAAATGTACAAATAGACATTTACGCTAAGCCTAAAATTAGTGAACTAATACCCAGAGCTAAGGTAAGCCTGAAGTTGATCTTCTAACATCCAGAAAGCTAAGCCTAAAGTTAGTGATCTAACGTCTAGACACTGAAGCTAAGCCTAAAGTTAGTGATCTAACGTCTAGACACTGAAGCTAAGCCTAAAGTTAGTGATCTAATGTCTAGACACTTCAGCTAGATCTAAATTGTGTTCCAAAAGATTAGCATGCATGTAAATATATATTTATTCATTTAGAACAATGCTATTTTTACATTATACATTTTTCAATATTTACACACAATAGCCCAGATTGTCACTTCAACCAAAGATTTCTTGATACAAGATAAGTATTTTTTAAAGATAATGTCAGTTATGTCTGAATACTATTTTATTGATTTCTTTGTTAGTTCAGATTACAGTTATAAATTGAACTTACAATTCTAAAAATTCTTATTTTGTGTGTATTTTTTTTAAACAACACATTATCACAAAAAAAGTGTTTTGAATAAATATTAGAACATGTAAATAATCGTTTTGAAAATTAAACATACACTTGTATTGTAAGTCTTGTTTTATTTGTGTGGTGTATGCAGAGTGAATGTTTTATCACGTTTTAGGAAAAAGTTGTGATCACACTGCATCATCCAATTCTCATTACAGTATTGTACAAACACTACATTTTATTTTAATCTTTGAATAACATTGGTTAATTACA
This sequence comes from Limulus polyphemus, assembly GCF_000517525.1. Lineage (NCBI taxonomy): Eukaryota > Metazoa > Arthropoda > Merostomata > Xiphosura > Limulidae > Limulus > Limulus polyphemus. The sequence continues at coordinate 81,198 of NW_013668330.1, forward strand.
ATGAATCCTTGAATTATGACTTAATTATTTCAAGGCCAAGAAAAATCCCCATTTTTTTGAGAAAATTGTTGAAAGTCAGATTTTTTGTTTGTGCTTAATAATGAATATTTTTTTTGTTTAAAAAAGAAGATTGGTAAGAATTTACTAAATATCAAATGAATTTGATGAAAGGATGTCCCAGGTTTATTACTTAAACATGATTTGTGGCATCTTCTTTAAAAGACAAAAAAAAGTTTTATTTATATGTATACTGTATATATATGTGTGTGTGTGTGTGTGGACCTCATATTAGGGTGCAACTGTCACGAACTTCAGTCCTTGAATTTTGGATGTTAATTTGTATGAACCCTAATTTCTTGTAGTATGTGCAGAATTAAGTAGTTAAACTTTTGGACCTTAACAAAGATGGATTTGTGAAAAACATTGAGATACAATTGTAAAGTTGAAAAAAACTCTTAATGAAATTATCTTGTTTTAATTAAATGGCACTTGT
>NW_013668330.1:82057-89733 GCF_000517525.1 Limulus polyphemus
AAAAAAAAAAAGTAAGGAAATTGAGCAAAATTATTTTGTTTTTATTGACAACTTTGTGTTAATCAAGTGAAATTGCATGCACACAAAAGGCCTTAATTAAACTTAGAAAAATTAATTTGATTTAATTATCTAGCAACTTTATATATTTTTTATTAAAATCAATTTGTCATAAGAGGTCAATTCTAAATTAAACTTGTAAGAAAGTAGTTTTATTTTTACATCCTTAATTTTTGTTTTCCTTATTCGTTGGTAAATAAAATACTGAATATTTCTTACTTTCACAGGAAACTATTTGCTTGTGAAAGTTCTCCCACAGATATATGCTGTCAACAAAGAACCAATTCATGACCACGTGATGGCACTAGTTTCCTTGTTGCCTTTGTGCGAGAACTCTGAGAAGATAATCCTTCTAAAATTATTTAGTTTAATTGCCAAAAACAAACCTTCGGTGAGCATACATTACTTTACTAAACTTGTGGTAATGAACTACAATAAAAAAAAAAACCTTATAGCTGAAAACTATGTAGAGTTACTCTGGAGAACTTATGAATTAAATTAGCCACTGTAACAACCAGCTGCCATTAAATTTGCATCTGAACTTTATGGTTATTAGAAGACTCCTGTATCTTGAGTTGTTAATTTGATCCTGAAATGAGTTGAGTTGGTATCAGTGTTATAAAAGCCAGACAACTTCTGTTCATATCAAAATAATTTTCAGCTGTTAAATGCACTATTAGTTACTCGGGTATATTAGCGTGTACCACACACACACGTTCTGCTATACATCTGTAAGCTGTACATACAAAAAAAGTGTGTACGTACAAATGCTTTAAAATGTGGCACATATAACTATCTTTACCCAGTTATTAATAATTGTAATTTAAAAGGTGTATTTAATTTTGGTTAAAATGAGATTACATTTTGAGTTGAATATATATATATAAAAATGTTTGTGAGATTAATGCACTCTTCATTTGATTTATGGAATTAAAAGATGTGTACGTTACTATGACGGTCATATCTGGTACACATCTGTAAAACTCAAGGAATAACATTGTCTACTAAAGCTCAAAAGTTCAATTCAGATTTGTGGAGTAAAAACTTTGACCAAGGTTTCACTAATGGATATGAGGGCTTATATTTCTAAATCAAATTTTTATATTAATGTAACAATACTGTTCTTTTTCTAACACGTTATCCATTAATTTCTTTGCCTTATGAATGTTTCTCACTGAAATCAGTAACTTCTCCAGACACAAAGCTGCTGGCCCGGTATGGCCAGGTGGATAAGGCGCTCGACTCTTAATCTGAGGGTTGCGGGTTTGAATCCCCGTCCCACCAAACAGGCTCACCCTTTCAGACATGGGGAAGTTATAAAGTGACGGTCAATCCTACTATTTGTTGGTAAAAGAGTAGCTCAAGAGTTTGCAGTGGTGGGTGGTGATGACTAGCTGCCTTCCCTCTAGTCTTACACTGCTAAATTAGGGACGGCTAGTGCAGATAGCCCTCGTGTAGCTTTGCGCAAAATTCAAAAACAAAGGAAGAAACACAAAGCTGCTCATTTATAACAAGTAATAAACGTCTGTTTTTGCTAGATTATAATGCTTCACTTTAAGGTTTCTTGTTAGGATATTCAACTCTTTCCAACATTCTAGTACTTTTATCATATTCACTGATTTGTTTGACATAAGGCATTAAGTATTATACTAAGTTATAACTTTTATAGTATTCTGTTAGATTTTCCAAAAACCATTTTCAAAGATTTATCAATTTTTTTTCTACTGAGCTAGCACATATTGTCTTTCAACCTGCAGAGAAATAAAAGGACACAGGTTTAATCCATTAACTTAAAATATCATTGCATAAAAATAGAAGATTGAATTATGTTTTTTCTTTTTTATTTCAACCTCAATCAGTATATGTTATCAGACTCATTTTGTGAGTGTGGGTGTATTAAAATAATCTATGATATCATATTTTCTAGTTATTGGAGAGCAATTTGCCACAGTTGAGTGAGTGCCTGACGATCTCGAGTTGTGTTATGTGCGTACTTCAGATATTCCTTGACATGGCTGCAATCCGTCCCTTACCATTTACAGAACATCAGCAGAAGATGAAGGCAGTGGGAGAGCAGCAGCCTGGGTCGCTACCTCTCGTAGCTCGCATACTTGGGATCATTGGGAAGTTAAGCCTGGTTTGTATGAAGTCTTTTTTTTTTTAGGGTTGTTATCCTGTATGCGGTACATGCAAAATCATTAAACATGGTTTATATGAACATTTAAAATAATCTTTAATAAGTAATTTTAATCAGAAGAGTAAGTTATTACTTAAAATTAGTGGAAATCTGGTTTGTATAAAAGTGATTTATTTTGTCTCAACTTATAAATTAAGTAGTCACTGAAAAAAACTGAGAATGTACAAACGTTTGTTAGGTTATTCTTGAAGTGTGTCTGATATAAGTGTTGTAATTAACCTAGTTTTTGCAAGTTAAACTATAATAGAATGCAGTTGTGCTTTTGTGAAAAATCATAAATGGTTAAAAAATAAAGAAAAGTCGCATATGTTGTTTCTAATACCTTGAAGTTATTTCTTTTTTCATATTAGAGTATAATAATATAATAAACAATTTATTTATTATTCGGTAACTACTTGTACCTGATGATGACATAATCTTGTCGAAACATTGTGCATTTATAATAGTTTTCTTTTATTAAATGAAATTAGTAATTCTAGTTCTATTTCAACAATTTGTTACAAAAAGTATTTTAGAATAAATATTTTGTCACTTTTAACATTTATTTAGCTTAACTTGTAAAGAAAAATGAAAAAAGTTTTTCGACTTACATTTGTGCACAGCTCCATCTGTAGACAATAAAATTATTGATCTTTTTAGAATTTTCTTGGCTTTTCCAAAGTGTAGGTTTTGGTTTAGTTGCTAAGAAACTACCTTTGAGTATTATTTTTGGAGGTTTTATTTCTTGTGTTATTTTCCGTCTCTTTCTCTGTTTTTTTATTACACACTGCTGTTACTACCCTAAAAAAAGCTACAGCCAGAGTTTGAAAACCATCGGATAGAGCAGATTATACGCTATTTACCTCTATGTCAGTCGAATAAAGTGGTGTGAGAAAGAATTAGATATAGCTCCTGGAGAGAACAACAAAATTTAGTGGGAAATTTAAAAGGCTTAGGAATAAATCGCAGATCTGGGAATTTTTGTATAATTTCTTTAGATATTGTTTTTATTCTTGAAAATATTGTTATTTAGCCTAACTGAATGACATTGCGACAGATCGGGTCATAGGCCACTGATAATAAAAATATCTTGCCAGTTTTCACCATGTTTTTACGATTTATAACCGAAAGTGCTGATTAGGCAAAATACAAAAACTGTGTATGTATGTGTGTGTGTGTGTGTGTAACTTTCTGATATCAACAGTAAAAGCAGGAAGTATTTTTAATGATATTTTTTCTAAACATTGTTCGTCTAAAATTTTGGAGGTTTTACGGTGTATAACAATACACTATTTAGTGAGTTTTTTATTTACTAAGATTCACAAACTTTGGTTAAGTATTTCCTCTCTGAGAAGGAAAACAAATCAAGATGTTAACAACACTCCAGTTCATTAAAGGTCAGTTGCAAAACTTAACATACTTTATGTTTAACAAAATGATTGGTCTTTGGAATGGGTTGCTTTCAGATGTGGTAGATGCTGTGAATTTAAGGGAATTCTTGATAGATATTCAAGTGATAAATGTTTTTATTTTCATTTTATAAAGTTTAATTTTAATGGATAGATGAACCATCAGTTTCACCTGCTGTTCTTAAATTTTAGGTATTATTCTCATTTAGTTTGATTAACTCCTCTTGCCCACCAACAGAAGTTTCACCCAGTTTTCCATATATTTTTTTATACAGTGCCTGTGTGAGCTAAAAAAAAAACTGCTACGTTATATTTTTTAAGATTGTTTTTAATTTTCTCTGATAGCTGTATTAAAAAAGAATGTTTTATTAGTGTGTAGAATAAAAACAATTATATTTCCAAGACAATTCACAGAACTTTGGCCTCTGGGATGAAGTTCATTTTCTTTTGTTTTTTTGATAAATTCAGTCTTTTTTTTTTAATTTATTGTAAATGTTAAGTATTATGTTGGATTTGTGTAACTTGTAGCTTTTTTTTTTAATCTATTTAATTGATTTTTATTTTTTTTAATTTGTTTTCTTATGACTGAAATAATGTGAATCTTTAGAGAATAAAGAACATTTTTTAAAATTGTAAACAGGAAAGAGGAAAAGACTGTTTAGATTACTTGGTAGCCCAACTAGCTAAAACTGACCATTCAAGTTTGCATGCCTTGTTAAGAGAAATCAAAGGGATAACGGAAGTCTATCCTGTGCTCTTGCCACGCTACCTGCCTGATATCTGTAGTCAGGCTGAAGGGTCCACCTCAACAGCTCGGTGGTACATTCAGGAGCTGAAAGCAGACTATGCAAATCCTAAGTAAGCTTTTTATCATTTGCTAGTATGTAATATTCTGTGTCATGGTTTTTGTCTTGTTTTGATTTCTATGGGCTGAGCATGTCTAATTGGTTTGCCAGACTATGGACCTGAGGTTCCATCGTTTGCGTTAATCTGGTTCAGTAATAGTAACTAAAATTAGCATGCAGATGTTAATTTGGCTTGGAAGTAGATGTTGGTAACTGAACCCAATGGATGTTAATTTGACTTGGGAGTAGGTATTAGTAACTGAAATTGGCATACCAGATGTCAATCTGGCTCAGAAACATGTAACAGTAACCGAAGTTAACATACCAACATTAATCTGGCTCAGAAGTGTTTTTTGCACATCTTTGAATAATGCCATTTCATATTTTTTTGAGTGAATAGTTAATTGCAAATGGAAACAGGTATATCTCGGTGAAACAGTTGTTGTTTCTTTAAAAGTTAGGCTAATTGTCAAGCGTGTACATATTAAAGTAAAAATTATGATGAAAATAAATTATCCTGAAATAAAGTCATGGTAATCAAAGAAGTTTTCTTTTGTATTTAAACTTATAAATTCTTTTATCTCAGCATTAATTTGCTAAACTGGACTTGTACGCTTTTACTTGTTATGCTATATGTATTAGTATTTTGAATATTATTAGTAGTGCAGGAATTCGTTAGTAGTTTGTTTTGTAATTTCAGATCAAAATGGTAATGTTATTAAGACCAAAGAGATCAACTTTTAATTAAAAACTTATCGTTGCTGAGGTAAATAATTGATACTTCTGTAATAGCAAATGCATGACTTTCATCAATTTTCATTGCATAACTTAATTACATTAATTACAAAATCCCCCCCAAAAAAGTACCTTGCATAAATTAATTGAGAATATTTTTTCTCCCCCTCCCATTTATCAGTCGTCACCAACATCACTTGAATCAGACTTCTGGGGGCATCACGATTGTTCGAGTCGGAGGCAGCAAGCAAGACTTGGTTGCTATGACAACATCTACGAACAGTATAGTAACAACTCTCTGCACCACAACAGTCATGTCAGTAACAACCCCCATAACGTCCACAAAGTCTGGTATGCAGAGTAATGTAGCTGGTCTGTCTCGAGAGAGCCGAGGAAATATAGCTAATTCAAAACACAGCCTGGTGACTGTACCAGAGCGAAGATCACTTAGTCAACTGCTTTCCAACCAACCTATGAACCGTAGCTTAAGTAGGCTTTCGACAGCTGGAGGAATTATGGGTAAGAAGAGTAAAGAAAATTACTGTTGCATTATATTATAAAACTCCAAGTTGTTCTGTTTTGGGTTTGTTTTTTTTTTAGTCCTGCATTACTAATTGAGATTGTCTTTCTTGGTGTAACAAATAAAAATAAATGGTGCATATAAAAAGAAACTGGAAAATACACTGCCTTAAACTGAATGTGGTCTTTCCTGAATGTCATTGTAATCAACCCGGGGTGATGCTAGAATTAAATACACTAACAAAAAATAAGAAACGTTTGATTGGTTTTTTGTTTGACTATTTAAGCTGATACTGTTTTCTTCTTATGCTCCGGTGCGACACTGGTAAGTCTATTGACTTACAATGTTAAAGTCCAAGGTTTGATGCCTTTTTCTTATTCACTGGTAAGTCTATTGACTTACATTGTTAAAATCCAAGGTTTGATTCCTTGCAGTGGACACAGCAGATAGCCCAATGTGGCTTTACTTTCTTTGTCTGCAGTTATTCTACCACATGATGTTAATGTGTGTAAAAATTCTATATTCAACTATAGTATTATTTCTGATTGCTCATTGAAAAGTTTAACTTGTAAATTATCAAGTACTAAGCATAATTGGTTCTGGTTATGGGTCACATTTACAAGTCCTGACGAGTTTGTAGTAGACCACATGCTGGTACTTTTGTGTGGGCTTATAAAAAAAATATTAAAACTTTCCTTTTGAATTATGAAAACTAATTTATAAACTTGAATTTTTATAGTTTTCCCTTATCAGTTTTTTGGACAATGGTCAATCACTTTGCTTCTTAGTTGGTCCCACTTGAGCTTACAAAACATTTAAACAAAAGGTAAAGCAACTTGTGGTAATTTTCTCTTCGTTTATCACAGTTGATTGAGCTGTAGTCAATTAGGTTTCTGTTATAGAAGAAATGACACCTATTTCATATATCGATTGAAAATTGAATTACATGTGAGGCCTTTTTTTGCCATTTATGGTAGTTCATCAAGTGTGATTTTATGAGTGAAATGGTTGTCATAATACCGTTATTTTGTTAACTTGTGTTTGTTCTTAACGTAACATATCATGTAAAAAAACATTTTGTTCTTTTAACGTAAGCCCTGCTCAGCTGGGATACGGGTCATAATTTTATGTCCAATAAATGTAACTGGTCTAGACATGTCGAACCTCATCCAATAAATAAATATAAAATTATGTATGTCCAAAAATAATCATGAGGTTAGTGATACATGGCTTGGAAACTAGTAAAAAAGTTGTGATCTTTTAAAAAATTTAAAGTAGTTTGTGTGACAATAAACATCTACAATTATTTCTCTGTTTACATTGTAGGCTCTCTTTTTTTTTAATTTAACCAGAGTAATTAAGACAGTTTTGAGAGATACAAAGTAGAAATGAAAATTCATTTTTATGTACGCTTTCATATACAAAACGGTATTGCTAATATTTAAATGAGATATTATGACATAATGTTAATAAAGTTATTATCGTTGACTGATAATGTTGGATTAATTTCATGAGAATATGTGTCTTATTTATTTATTCAAAAAATCAACCATCAACCGGTGTTTACTTTCTTTTTCAGTTCATCACAGTAATGGTAGACTGAGTTCTCCAACTGGACGAGCTGTCAGTATGACTAAGCTAAGTTCTGGATCTGGTGTTAACAAAAGTTTCACGGCCCTCAACAACCGACACACTGTGGCTTCCCAGACTTCTCGAATAACAAGTGGTGGTGTGACGATCACCACCTCGGCCACAACTGCAAAACAGAAGAGTTTTAGGTAATTGTTTTTTTTTTTTTATAATCAGTACTTGAAACTCCATAATTACAAAATGGAGGAAAACAAAGATAATTTTATTTATTACGACCATGGTTTTGCCTGTACCAGATGATGCCTTTACTGCAAAAACATGTTTATAATAAACGTTACGTTTGT
>NW_013668330.1:89769-93681 GCF_000517525.1 Limulus polyphemus
CATTGGGTTTTGCCTGTACCAGATGATGTCCTTTACTGACAAAAACATTGTTTATAATAAACGTTACGTTTGTAGAAATATATATTTATGTAGTCCTCTATTTTTTAATTTGGTTTTGTGATGTTGAAGAAATCTGAAATGCATTTTGTAAAAATAAGTACATTTTTGGAATTTTTTTTCAAACAAGGTAATTTAGTACAGAAAGTGCTGAAAAAAATGTAAACTAATAATTGCTTATGGTTCACTGAAAATACAGGCCTTCGAGTGTTCTATATATCTCTCTCTCTTTTTTTCTGTGCAAACATTTCATTTAAAAAAATCTAAGCTGAATTTTTACCTTCTCCGAGTGAGCAGAATAACAAACAGGAAAGTTTTAGGTTAACGAATAACATACTGTCACTTAGAAATATGCTGTTATAGAAGTCATACTTTGATAATCGTGTGACTTTTGTACAAATTGATAATTTCAACTTCTTATAATTAAATTATATTTACCTCGTAGTTACCATGCCGGACTGTTTTTTAATTTCTGCATCTGTTAGCAAGCTATACCTGTCATACAATCGTGAGAGCTAGGCCTATGTTATGATGTTTTAAAAATAGTTTTGCAGTACATGTCGAGAAGGCTCGGTCTTCACTACTGCAACCACGTTGAACAGAACTTCCATGACCTCCACCAGTGGCTCAGCAGTAAGTATGCAGGCTTTCTTGATAGGAAAAACTAGGTTTCGATACTCGTGGTGGGCATGGGATAAAAAAAGTCCATTGTATAACTTTGTGCTTAACAGCAAACAGGACTTTTTAAAGTTTTAATTTTGGTGATTAAATGTTCACAGCAGTATCTCGTTCAATGCAGTAGCCGTTTTTGTTATGTCAGACTGCTTGCGGTTAGATAGATAAATACGATTTTTATTCATCCATTGTAGTGCGATTATTTCTATATTTAAATCAGTGGTAGCATTCCAGTTCTTGAGGAAGAAAGCCACAGCAAAATGACCGTATCCATAACAAGTTCCACTGTTAAAAGTGATTCCACTGGCGAAACTCCATCATTCCATCCAAGTCATTGCTCATCTGCTACTTCTGCGACAAGTCATTTCGCAGCAACATCACATTCCATCGGTGGCAGCCCAGAGCCCTCCTCTCCATCTAGTACAACATCACCCTCAAGTGGCAGCATGTACTCCAAGACACTCAAAACAAGAAATAGTTCTACTAGTGTAACAGTTATCACAAACTCGGGAAATCGGTCACCTTCTGGAACGCAGGTGTGTGTGTAACTTAAAAAAGTAAGAATTAAAAAAAGCAATATAAACGAGATGTAAGCTGAAAGGAGATAACTTGAGTTTAACTGTAGAATGTGAACTTATTTATTTGTTTTTGAAAAATTGTCAAATGTAAAAGTTATTAATCAGCAACCTATCAAACTAAAATATTTTGTGTAAAGGTGAAAAATTACAGAATCATGTCTCTAAAAGCAAAGCATGTCAAGAAAAATTGAAAGTTAGAAAACACTATTCTTGTTGCGGTAATCAGTTTTCAGTAATTAGGTGCATAAAGGAAATTCTTGTACATGAATTTTCAAACAGGGAAATTTATCAACCAGATAAACCACAAAATAAAATGTTAAACACCCATTTTTTTCCCATTCTTTCGTGATGTTGTCTGTCTGGCTACTTTTTATACGTTTAATTCCGTCATGGTGGTTCTCCTCCTGAGCTTGATGGAAAGTAGGTCTCTCATATTCAGCATTCATTATTTGTTTTTTCATTAAACTTAATTTTTTTTCTTCAGGTAAGTAATTATCCATGGAATTTTTGTCAGACTTCTTGGTTTCCTTTCATGCTCAGATCATGTTAGCTTTGTTCTGTGAATCAGGTCTTGCTTGGGACTGCCATCAGGTTTGTTGGCTTCCTCCTATCTTTAAGCCATGTTAGAATTCTTATTGTTTTTATTCAGGTCCTTCCAGAAATTACCAGATTTGTTGGATTTTTTCTATACCCGGGTCTTGCCAAGAATTACCAGACGTATTGGTTTCCTTTCATACTCGGGTAATGCCAGAAATTGTTATCAGGCGTATTGGTTTTGTTTTATATTAAATGAATGGCATTAGACTTGAGTGTCTATTTTCTTGATTAAGGTCGAAGTAAATTGATCTAGTGGGAAAGACTCACCAAAAGTTTGAGTGTTCTGCTTCTATTGCCAGTTTGTCTTTTCTGATGAGGTATATAACGTCTGGTTTATAACGTCTTTCACCAAATTGAAAACAAGAGACAAAATTTTCTTGTAAACTGTTTATAAAAGTTAAAGGGAACAGTTTGTATGTGTGAAGGGGTAGTAATCCTAAATATCTACCTAAACATGAATTAATTAGGGATCATGAATTCACCGATTAATCTTCTAAGATAGAAAGTTTTGACTATCAATATCTACTGAAAATTAACCAAGTTTATAAGACAATCTTTAGTTCAGTGTAGACTCGTACATATAGATTCTGTTTTCCAACTCAACAAGACCCGGCATGGCCTCGTGGTTAGGGTGCTCGACTCGCAACCTGTGGGTCGCGGGTTCCAATCTCCGTTACCGAATATGCTCACCCTTTCAGCCGTGAGTGTGTAATAAGTGACAGTCAATCCCACCATTTGTTAGTTAAATAGTAGCTCTAGAGTTGGTGGTTGTTGGTATTTACTTAAGTGCCTTCCCTCTAGTATGTCACTACTAACTTAGGGATTGCTAGTGCAGATAGCCCTCGTGTAGCTTTAGCGCAAAATTCAAAACCAACCCAACAAACTCATAAGATGAAAGTGTCAGTTTCAACAATTGTAAATATTAATGCTGTGTTCCTTGAGGTTTGGTACATCATCATTTCAAGCTCTGTCTCATCAACTTTCAACATAATTTGAAAATAAATTTTTGCTATTTGAATTAATATCTTAATGCAATACTGTTTTAACTGTTTTTTCACTGGTGATCATTCTATCTCCAAAATAAACATTTACATAGACTATAACTACTACTAAACAAGGTCTCTCGTTAGCTACTAATCGTACAAGATCAATACGTTTTCATCGGAAGCTAGGTTTGTGCCCCATATTAGTAACAGGTGTTATGTGCTGTTAAGTTAGACACCTAATATGAATTGTAAACCACTATTTTTGTGCTAAATTTTAGCGTTCTAGGTCTGTGAAAGTAACCTAAATCATTTATTTTGTCTTTGATATTGTTAAAGGTGTACAGATAATAAAGAAAAAAAAAAACGACAACTTTTAACCAGTGAGTTGTGTTAATGTTTATTAATTTTTATTATTTATTTCATTAATTTATTACAATTTTTAAGTCTCCTTTATTTAGCGTATTTCAGTATTCGAACCTTCTCCAATGAGAGATGCCATCCAGCACTTCTGCAAGAAACACTTGGATAAGATTAAGTCTTACATGCAACACGTCTTTGTGAAAATTCCTCTTCCGGTGAAGTGCGTTATTGAAGGTAGGTTTATAAATCTGGCTAACACCATGAAAGTTGCTTTTCCAGTGAGCTATACACGCGTGTCAACTGATGTGAATAAAGATAGAAACTGTTTAAATGTTTTAGGAAGTGAAAATCTAGATAGATAACTTATGTTTGGAAATTTGTCTGATCTAACGAGGACAGTGACTGAAGAGGTGCAGATTCATAGTTATGGCCATTGTTTTAAGAGATGGTAAGTAATGAAGTTGATGCATTTTATAGTCATAAAATAGTAGGTCCATGTGTAACGTTGTTGTCCGAGTAGCAGGTCCATGTGTAACGTTGTTGTCCGAGTAGCAGGTCCATGTGTAACGTTGTTGTCCGAGTAGCAGGTCCATGTGTAACGTTGTTGTCCGAGTAGCAGGTCCATGTATAACGTTGTTGTCCGAGTAGCAGGTCCATGT
>NW_013668330.1:93691-98936 GCF_000517525.1 Limulus polyphemus
TATCAACATTACTGTTTCACCCTTCACGTGAGGTTTATAACTACACATCAACATCACTGTTTCACCCTTCACGTGAGGTTTATAACTACACATCAACATTACTGTTTCACCCTTCATGCGAGGCCCCTTCATTAAATTATTTCATTGAACACAGTAACGTATAATGGATTTTGTCATGTTAAGAATAAAGTCTGACTTGGTCAAAAGAAAATCATATTTAATCACACCAGATAAAAAGGCCACCTGGTGATCACACATGCGTAAATTAATCTTTTGATTAACAAAACAATAGAGTATAAATAGTTATCATTCACTTTCATGTGTAATGTTGTTGTCCGAGTAGCAGGTTCATGTGTAATGTTGTTGTCCGAGTAGCAGGTTCATGTGTAATGTTGTTGTCCGAGTAGCAGATACATGTGTAATGTTGTTTCTTGAGTAGCGGGTACATGTTTATTTTTGCCTGAGTAGTGGATCCATGTATAATGTTATTTACTGCCTGACTAACAGGTTCAAGTTTAATGTTATTTACTGCCTGAGTAGCAGGTTCAAGTTTAATGTTATTTACTGTCTGAGTAGCAGGCTCAAGTATAATGTTATTTACTGCCTGAGTAGGAGGTCCAAGTGTAATGCTCCATGTTGAATGGTCATGGATATATTTATATCATCATTTCTTATAATTATAATAATTAGTCTCTTACATTATGATCCAGTTACTGAATAGCTCAGGAAAATGAAAGTAATACATTATACTCACATTACTACATCAGTCATTTGAGAATAAAGCTTTAACACTATCCATGTTACTACATCAGTCATTTGAGAATAAAGCTTTAACACTATCCATGTTACTACATCAGCCAGTTGAGAATAAAGCTTTAACACCATACCCATGTTACTACATCAGTCATTTGAGAATAAAGCTTTAACACTATCCATGTTACTACATCAGTCATTTGAGAATAAAGCTTTAACACTATCCATGTTACTACATCAGCCAGTTGAGAATAAAGCTTTAACACTATCCATGTTACTACATCAGTCATTTGAGAATAAAGCTTTAACACTATCCATGTTACTACATCAGTCATTTGAGAATAAAGCTTTAACACTATACCCATGTTACTACATCAACCAGTTGAGAATAAAGCTTTAACACTATACCCATGTTACTACATCAACCAGTTGAGAATAAAGCTTTAACACCATACACATGTTACTACATCAGCCAGTTGAGAATAAAGCTTTAACACCATACCCATGTTACTACATCAGCCAGTTGAGAATAAGGCTTTAACACCATACCCATGTTACTACATTATCATCCCCACTTTATCCACTTAATAGTAAAGCTTTTTTGGAACTTACTTTCCAATTTGAAAACAGTATGTTTTCCTAATAACCATTCTTCATTTTTCAGAAAGGAAAGCTAAAAAGCATGCTAAGCTTCACTTTGCATGTCAAGGGCGAGGAGAACATTGCTTATACAACAAGACGTATTTCATTATGAAGACCAAAAACCCAAGGATATGGATCCACCTGATGTTCCTAGCCCTCCAGGTATTCACACTCGTTTCTTCTAAGGATTAAGTTCGATTTTAAACCAAACCGTATAAGAATCTCATAAAAATAATTTTTTTGAAGTTGAAAGACATTTTATTCATCAGTATTTATTACCAAAAACACACTGTGTTTTTCAGCTGTTACGGGGGGGTTCAGAGGAGGTTTAGAATTTTTGTTCTTAATCTTTAGTTCCTTGTGAATTCTTATTAGATGTTAAGACATCTTTAACCATTCAGATGGATTTTTTGGCTTGGAAATAATCTGTAACTAATAGTCGGCCGATTTATAGGCACGTGCACCTTCAGCGTTAAGCTCCCGAGAAACTTCTGTCAGTAGTCTTAGGAACTGCTGGGACACGTTGAAGGTGGACAACAAGACATTCCTGACACTAGTGACCTCTGCCTTTCCATCAGCTAAAGTAAGTATTAGCAGTTACTTCATTAAATTGTTGTTGTGTTTTTATTGAGGATGTTAGACTGTCTACAGGCAATCAAATTGGCTTAGGGTTTGCTACAACCCAGTAGTGAGAAGTATTATTTTTATCAATTTTATTAACGCAAGTTTTATCATCAGTTAGCGTAATATTACTGAAGTTTTCTATAGCAGTCTTAATTTTATGAAAAATTTTAAAACTTTAAAAAGAAAAACCCACATTTTATACAGTAGTGTTGTATATCTAGATTTAATACTAAGAAAAATATACATAAATCTTGAAATAAAAGTAAATGTCAAATGTAGGTTAAAAGTAGAGGTTGGCACGAGTACTTGAAAACCTGGGTATCTTTTGGGGGTTTTAAGTTACTCAATCTGATCTTTTTTTTTTCACCTTCTGAGTATCATTTATTAATTTGACTTGAACGAAAATATGACAACATTTTAGTTGTAAGCATGAATCTATGGCCGACATAATACGTATAAGGTTGAAATGGTCATTTTCAGTACTGAAAGAAGCTGTACTCATCTACAGATCTGAAGAAAAAATGTATCTGTACTGTATACAGCATTTAACTGTGTATCGTGCATTTAAGGTAACACTGACCCTTAAAACTGGACATGCTGAGGAAACACTGTTAAACACTTCTTATAACCTTTTAGTTGAACACAAAACAAAAGCATCATGTCACAATCTCTGAACGTACACTTTCAGTCATATGTATAATTAATGTGGCAGGGATAAAGAAATACATAACATAAACTGTTTTAACGTCATAACTTTACTTAGGACTGATAAAAACACCTGAAAATTGATACACACGCTCTTTGTGAACATCCTCATAGCTCGAATTATAAACTTTGCAAATTTTCTGCAACGTTAACGAGCTATGGGCAATTAATTTTAATTAATGCCTTCGTTAGTGGTAATTAGACTCGTAACAAGACAGTTGGTTAAGATTTTTGAATTTTAAACTTTTCAAGCTATAAAAGAGTGTAATATCAACAAGTGTGTTAACTTTCATGCTGATATTGGCTTTAATGATTAAGTTATCATGCTAATAAATTGGTGAGCCCAGTGAAAAATGTGTTCTGAGAAAATAGCAGTTAAGAAAAAAATGAGTAACTTGTGTAGAAAAGAGGTTAAACTTTCGATTTAGGCTAAATTTGAAAATTGTATTTTTGAGATATTGGGAGCCCTCTTTGGGGGTCAGTGTTACCTTAAAAGATTAATATTTGTGATATAATTAATGGAAGTTCTTGGTTTTTGTTACAAGAACAGGGTTCAGGTATTTTCACAGTAGGTTCCCGGTTCTGGATTTTATACCCATGCCACCCTCTTGTTCAAATATGTTGTATCTTAATTACTGTAAGCTTAACCTAGTTCTTTGAATTTTCGTATTTTTCAATTAAGGATCAAGACTTACTGATTAGTGAACTGAGAAATAACAGATTCTTTGATGTATTCGAATATAATGCCCCTAAGAATCTGTGGGGTTGCTTTCTGTGTAACCATCCAGATCGTGCTATGGGCTTCTTGCAAGACAGTGAGCCAGTGATCGAGGTAAGGGCTACAAGGAGTAACATTTACTTCCAGTAGTTCAACAACTTTTTAGTTGCTAACTTTAACTAATCCCTTGCTGCTATCACTAACCCTAAAACTACCGACGGGATCCATAAGGACCCTGGTGACTTTTTTTAAACACATTTTTCTAAGCTGTTTGTGGGTCCATGATTATTGGTTACACGGTCCTTAATAATTTATGAGTCATAATAAAATTTTAACGAAAAAAAAACCAATCAATATTGTAATTAATCCCACTAATTACTGTTTTTACATAGAAACCGAGTGATTTAAACAATATGCTTTGGTCAGTTCAGAAGTGATTAATATGATGTATGGACCCTACCAATAGTGACCAGTATATAAACACATTGGTCAGTTGAGGGTTATTAAATTCTGGAACGCATGTGTACTTGAATGTTTAGCTGTACAGAACTGTTCTTTCTTTAAACAATCTTGGACTGTTGAAATATAGTCGTTGCTGTTTCTGTAAAAAAGATTTTTGTACCATTGATCAATCTTAGTATTAATATTTCATAATTAGACTACTTCAATTCCATTCCATAAAAATATTAAATCAAATATATATGTCTTAAAAAGCTTTTTATTACGAAGGTTTTCTGAACATTACTTTTTAATATGTATTTTATTTTAGAGAATAACCCCTTAAGTTATTTATCAATTTTGTTACCTTGATCAGGGACAACTGAAAGAAAAGAAAGCAAAATGGAAGATTTTTCGTCGCTGGAGAACTCGGTATTTTACACTGTCTGGAGCTCATTTGTCTTACCGTGACTCCGTACGTATCAATGTATTTTACACTTTTTTAATAGCATTAAAAGGATGGTTCTGAGAGAGAACAAAAGGTAAAAATATTTAAATTAGTGTTATTAATAATTTGAATGTTTTTTTTGTCAAAAACATTTAATCTGTTCATTTTTTCGTCCTTTTTTTTTCTATCATTTTCATAAATGTTATAAAATATTTCTTTTATCATCTCGCACTTAACACTATAATTGAAGGATGTTAATACTCTTCTCTAAATTTCAAGAGTCGATTCACCACAGCAGACAGCACTACCTGTAGCTTTGAGCTGAAATAAACAAACTATCCGTGTTTCAAAAATATGACATGCTTTCAGTTTTACTGGTTGAAGTTACAAAACTTAGTGCAACTTCACAAACTTAAGTTTTTTAAGTTAACGTTAGAGTTTTTAATTGCTTACACAATTCTACTGAAAGTAAGTTTTAAATGTGTTTATAAACTGATTGTATTTGTAAGTTATGGTACAAAAACCGGTGAATGATAACTATTTATACTCTATTGTATTTGTAAGTTATGGTACAAAAACCGGTGAATGATAACTATTTATACTCTATTGTATTTGTAAGTTATGGTACAAAAACCGGTGAATGATAACTATTTATACTGTATTGTATTTGTAAGTTATGGTACAAAAACCGTTGTTTTTTGAGCAGCAGGGGTTACACATGGACCTGCTACTCGGACAACAACGTTATACATGGACCTACTACTCGGACAACAACGTTATACATGGACCTACTACTCGGACAACAACGTTACACATGGACCTGCTACTCGGACAACAACGTTACACATGGACCTACTACTCGGACAACAACGTTATACATGGACCTGCTACTCGGACAACAACGTTATACATGGACC
>NW_013668330.1:99760-102547 GCF_000517525.1 Limulus polyphemus
AAGTTGATGTGTAGTCATAAACCACACGTGAAGGGTGAAACAGTAATGTTGATGTGTAGTTATAAACCTCACGTGAAGGGTGAAACAGTAATGTTGATGTGTAGTTATAAACCTCACGTGAAGGGTGAAACAGTAATGTTGATGTGTAGTTATAAACCTCACGTGAAGGGTGAAACAATAGTCAGTATGAATCTCTTTTTTTTTTTTCTTCTTTTTTTAGGAAAAAGATAAGGAGGTTCAGCCAATAGAAGTAAGCCAAATCCGTAGCGTACGTGCCATTAGTAGTAGAGGAAGATCTATTCCAAAAGCATTTGAGATCTTCACAAATGATAAGACCTACGTGTTAAAGGCGAAAGATAGCAGAAACACGGAGCAGTGGGTCCAGTGCCTGTCTATAGCCATGGCTCACAGTCAGGCTCGAGTTGCTCTCTGACAGAAGGGTGCATCGTCAAAAATAGATATTCCTTTAAAAGAAGACCAATATTTCATAATACATATGAAGCTGTTTTGAAGAACTAAGCCTTTTTTCCACTTTTGTTTCTAACTAACTATTTCTCAGTGTCTTTTTATTCTATTTCAAAACATTGTTTATTGTGGACTAGAGCTTATTTGTACTGATATTTTTTGTACAAAAAATTTGTGCCTAATTAATAACCATTAGTAGACTAACATTATATTGCCATCTATCAGTGTTTTACTTCAGTAAATTAACAAAATTATTAATTTACAGTGATTTTCATTAGATTGAAGAGTTTTTCTCAGTTTGCTAAAAGTTTCACTAATTTTTTTTCCAGCAGCGAATATAAGAAATTAGGTGTTTTTTTTCCATCACACGATCCTCAACTTACTAAATAAAAAAAAAACTATTCATCTGAAAATACAAAATTATTTTCAGAATTATGTGAAATTCTGTTACAATGGAAATTTAACATTCATTCCCTTTATAACTACTATATATATATATAAGTAAACCTAAAACTTATTGCACACTGTGGTAAAAGACTATGGATACAATTAAGGAAAATATACTATATTAGCGCAACCATCCTACCAGGGGTAGTAAACTTCGATGGTGTTCTTTTCCTGTAGCTAGTTAACTCCAGATTAAATTTTGTGAAATAGTTTTTCAGCTACAAAAATATATTTTAGAACATATAAGCCACCTTCTTAATTTGATATTATAGTATCGCCAGATGTAGTAATGTTGGTATTTATCAGAACTTCTGTTTAGTTTTTCCCCAGGTGTAACTTTGATAATAGTAGTAATATAATTACGGCATGCCACCATTGTAACATGGAAGTTAGTTCTATATATTTTTACTGCGAGTGTTACAATAGGCTTTGCTTTTGTTACCGTTTATGGACCATGACATTAATCTTAGCTGAATGTGAAAGCAAAAAAAAAGTTTTAGAAACAAACAAAAAAAAAAACTGTAATCTTGGGCATTTCCATAATTCTCGTTTGTTTGTGTTTTATTTTTTTTTGTCCTACTTGTCTTTCATGTATCCTTGCAGGTTTAACTTCAAGAAATGTTTAGTGTTATGAAAATACCTGAACAATTATTGAGGTTTTCTTATAATCTTGTGGCAGAGAGAGAGGTACAAGGAGTTTGTGAAGCCATCTACAATGTTAAATGTATAGGAGTCCTGAGAGTTATAAAATGATGAAACAGAATTTGTATAGAGAATATATGTTCAGATGACGGAAGTTAAGTGTTATTCACATAAACACTTGGGTTGGACAGATGATGGACATTCCCTTGGGCGTTAAATATGTAAGGAATAACACAAAATGTGACCAGTTGATAATATTGGTTAAGGTGTTAAACATTTAAGGGAGATAATATTGGTTGAGGGGTTAAACGTTTACGGGATAGCACAGAATGACCAGATTATGAAATCATCCAAAATATTCATTTAAAGAATACTACTGAATGATCAGATGGTTTTATAATTCACACGCAATGTCAGGATGATGAATTTATGTAATAAAGGTGTATTCCTACCGTATTGTTTCAGATGTAATATATAAAAATCATTTGGTATGTTACATACGAAGTTTGTAAAAGTGTTTCTTACAAGTATTTGTTTTATTATTTTCACAAGCACCATCTGAAAACTATTGTTTTTATGTAAACATAGGATTTTCATTTTTATGTATATTAGTGAAAGTGTTAGCTAGAGAAAACAGAACTTAGATTTTTACTATTCTGTTATGTTTTTTTTTTTTGAGCAAAGCCTTTTAATCTTTTATGAAGCATTATACATTGTCCTTGTTACATAGTCTGTGAAGTCAATAGCAATACTTGTCAGTATTTATTTGAATACACTTAACGTTAATTGTAGTAAATCCACTTTTTTTTTTGGTCAGGCAAGTCTCAAAAATACAAGGCTGATATAGTGTTTTTGACTTTACGTTACGTACGAGTCCTATGGCATTTTTGTATTAAATATTACATAACGTTTAATTTGTCCAGGATGTGTGTCTGAGTTTTATGGAAATCAGAAAATGTAGGGAATAAATCTTCTATGATATATATGTATGTACATAAGGTGTATAGATAGATAGATAATGCTCTGTCAATGCATTGAACTTCGAAGCATTGATTGGCTTGAAAATATATAAAGCTCTAATAATTTGAACATTGTACAAACATTGACCAAATAGAGTAGTCAGTGTTTGTGTGTGTGTGTGTGGATGTACGAACATTGACCAAATATAGTAGTCAGTGTTTGTGTGTTTGGATGTGGATGTACGAACATTGACCAAATATAGTAGTCAGTGTT
>NW_013668330.1:102936-108745 GCF_000517525.1 Limulus polyphemus
TGGATGTACAAACATTGACCAAATATAGTAGTCTGTGTGTTTGGATGTGGATGTACAAACATTGACCAAATATAGTAGTCAGTGTGTGTGTGTGGATGTACAAACATTGACCAAATATAGTAGTCAGTGTGTGTGTGTGTGTGTGTGTGTGTTTGGATGTGGATAGTTGACCTGTACAACTAAGGGCAAAATGTTTAGGAATACAGCATGATAGAAAATAAACTTATTTTCTTTAAAATTGAAAAATTACATAGAAATAATGCTTTGTACATAATTTTTGTAGTTGTGACAAGGAAACCCTAATTAGAAGGAGGTTTTTATGAGTTTAGGTAAAGCTGTGGGGGTTTTGTCAACTAACTTATTAAGTACTGTACTGTAAATCTATAAGAACGGAGAATTTGAAGCACCTTGTACATGTTTATTGATATTTTAGGTTTTTGATATTAGTTGAACAGAGATTTTCTCTAAAAGTATTCATTGAATGGTATTACTAGAATATATATATTGTTAGTAAAGCCAATTTAGAGTATACTGTGATCAATTATTTTGGGTTTGAAAGAGTTATATTGTTGAGACTGAATAACTTTTAACATACACTAGTTGATATATACGTGTTCAACCGAAGGGGAAAGCATATATACGTCCACGGATGTGTGGCGAACAAGCTCAAAGGGTACATGTTAGGTTTGGTGACAATTGGTGCAGTATTTCACCAGTTACAAGCTGACTTTTGTTAAATAATGGTTTAGATTGAGAAATGAGGGTTGATTGATGATACACTTGGAATTTATGGATGTAAATGAGTTATTGATTTGGAAGTGGTTCTTGTTCATGTCAGGTTGGAAAAATAAAGGTTAGTAAGGAGTGGCGTAAAAGAATAGTTTACAGCACGTGAATGAAGTAGTTCAGAAAATAGACATGATGTTCTAATTTATACCCAGTCTGTGTAATGTATAAGTACGTAGAAATCTCACATTTTCTTTTTCTGTAGAGAGAAATAATAATCATGAACATTAAGTTTTACTTTTTTTTAGTGTAAAAATTAAAATAAACCTTTTGAGTACTTCAGACATTTTGAATAAAAAAAGTAACTTATTTGTTCAGCCCACCACACACACAGTGGTTTTAGGATTTATAGAAATTAAAAGGTCTCACTGCTTTTATACTTAAAGCTAGGCCTATATTGTTCATTAGGCCCAGTGACAACTTCTGAAGTGGAAATTCTAATAAAAGAATTTGGATTGCATAAACGAAAGCCCATTTTTTTAAGAAATTTCATTCTAGGTCTCGTTGTTGTTGTTGCATTAAATTATTTACTACGATAATTTGATGTTCAAGCATAGTTTGAAAAAGACAAAAGGTTAATGTCGCTGTGAAAGAAGATTTTTTATTTTATGTTGTGGTGAAAGTTATCTGAACTTTTGATGTTTACGTTCTGAAACATTTTGATTTGTAAATTTTGACTGTGCTGTAAATGTACTTGTTTTTAGAATCTAATAAAATTATAATATGAGGTTTATATTCATTATACTGCCCCCTGGTGGCTTAGTGACAGGCGTGGGGGGGGGGGGGCTTGTAACGCTAAAAATTAGGTTTTCATAACCTAGAGTATGCAGCACGGGATAGCCTATTGTGCATATTTGTGTATAAAACAAACAAAGACACATTCTTCTACTACTAATTTGAACCTAGATTATCAATTTGCATTTAAAACAGTTCACACAACTGTCTTGAACCTGGATTATAAGTTCACATTTACTAGTTTACACTAATGACTTGTACTAAAATTTGCACCTTGTGTAGGCTTTACGTTGTTGATTAGAACCCAATTAAAGAACTTTTTATACAAAGTAATGATTCTTTAAAATCCATTATTTATTTGTTTCTTTTTTTAATTAAATTGAAGTACGATTATACAATATGGAAACGTTTTTTTTGTAAAGTATATTCAAAACATAAGTACATTGTGACCCTTAGTATGCAGTTCTAAAGTACTTAAACGTATGCTGATAAAGAGTGCAGGATTATATTGCCAGTTGGACTTTTTTTTTGTTGATTTTTTTAAAAGTATTTTATCAAGATTTTTATATATATATATTGTTTATCAAGGGTAAATTTATTGTAATATTGCAGCAATCCGCTTGGGATAATTATCATGGGAGTATTTTGCCTTGAAGGCATTAGAATTTAGTTATTTTAACTGTCCAAATCTAATTATATGTATATTTTTGTATTATATGTTTTTTTGTTTTGTTTTTTGTAATTAAACAGCTATGAAAAGTATTTCTGCAAAATGTCTGGTTACTGTGTGAAGTCCGTCCAACAATTTGATCAATAAAAAAAAAGATATTCTTCAAAAAAAACAATAAATTTATAAAATAGCAAGGAATAATCAGTTTTCTACATTTTAACACCCAGAAAGCCCAACCATTATTATAAGTCGGTGACATTCCCGAGTTTATTTTTATGGAAAGCGTCACGTGATTTATGTAAATATCTACTGATGGAGTCTATGGTCACGTGGTACTACCGAGATTGCAACCCAATAACTGACCAGAACACGTTTATTAATAAAGCACTTCGGACACTAATGCAAGCCGTACATGGATGTGGCTTGCTTAAAATGAGTAGATCAAATTAAATACCGGAGTAATAATGGTTTACTCGGTTCATCAAACACTTGTTAGAGAGAGGCACGTGATGACAAGCGTCTTCCTGGATGCATGCCAATCAATGGCCTCATTTTCCAGGAAGTTTCTGAACAGTTACCGTCCATGAGAACAGCTAGCTACATATGATCAGCCACCAATACTAAAACCTTTGTATTTAAGAGTATTAAAACCAGTTATAGATTAATAAAATGTGTGCTTTATGTTTTTTTTGTCCATTTATATGTATGAAGTTTTTTACAGAAGTTATTTTTTTTAGTTAATAGGCCTCTACGTACTTAAAACGTGCAACATCCGTAACGTTAGTAACTACATGAAATGGCAAGATATTTGATAGATCTAATTATATACCAATGAAAGTGTATACATATACTTTAAATGCACGAACTTACAAAAACGTCCAAAGATGTTCAAAATGTCCGTTTGGGCAGAAGATTGGCCATATATATATATATATATATATTCTGTTTTGATTTCATAAATTTTGAAATTGGTCGGAAGTGGCCCAAAGTTCATACGAGAAAAATTCATATTTGGAGCATTCTCTTCTATTTAACATTTGATAGTTACTCAAAGTTTTGAATAACACGAAGAAAACGCGAGACATGTATTCAAATACAAATCAGTCTGCTAATCGCAGTTTTAAAAAACAACTTTAGCTGTAGTGGTAAATTCTTTAAGGCTGCTACGAAGTATTTGGTGAAATTACATAAATTATAGAAAACTCAGTGAAAGGCAAAAACTCTGCTGCTCAACGATGTCTGTTCGGATGCTATCCTAAACTATTTTTCATCGAGAGACTTAGGCCTATTCTTTCAGTTTCATGCACGATAGCAATAGCTCTGTGGTGTTAACCTAACGTTATCTTCGATATAATTAGGACAATCTAATTCCAAACAAAATTCTTTGAAGGTCACGACTGAACGCGGTAGCCGAACCTAATTCGGATGGCTTTTCTGAAACCACTGTTTTACTAAAAGTTGAAAACAAGGAGGACTCGTTTTGCTTTTCCCAAGGCCAATAAATTTCAGCACCATACCATAGCGTTGGAACTATCTTGAAAAGCTCACTTTTAGTCACGTGACAGAATTAATCTCGTTCTCCTTATAACCGAGCTTCTACAAAAACAACAACAACAACAACAAAAAAAAAAAACGTTCTCACTATTTGCTGTTGAATAGTTTTCTGTAAAAATTTTAGTTCCATGAAGCGGTAAAACATTTATTGCAAATAAATTCATATTTGACTTAAGTAAAAACATTTATACAGATGTTCAACAGTTTCAAACGAAAGCTTCTAACCAACTGTAAAATTTAAAATGATAATAAAAGATGAAATTGATCTATACAAAAATAGATATGAGGGACAGTAATTGAATGGTATTATTTTAAAGGTGTGAATATACACCTCTATTAAAAAAAATATTTATTTATTTTTCTCTAGGGATTTGTGGCTTTCACTTTTTTATTTTTAGTTTATGAACTGTAACGGTTTAACGTTCTACTTGCGATACTCAGGCCACTTGTACATAACTTGATCTCGTCTATAATGTGCTTACTCTCAATACATAAATAAGTTGATAATGGAATGGATGACTAACACTTAAACAAGGCATGTTAGCAAGGGCTATTAACGCAGCTGTTGGAAATATAATTGACAGGAAAACATGTGCAACAGACATAAAACATAAACGTATTTTAAAATCTATGATTAATCGTTACTATTGTAATGATAGCAATATTAGAAATAAAATTGATGGGTTCAAAGCAGTTGTGAAACTGAGGATTTTTTATTATGGGTATCATTGAGACTTGGTTGGATTTGAACAATTTTGATGAGATAATCTTTTTTGAAATACCAGATTACAGATTATTTACTATAGATAGAGTATTGAAAAAGGGTGAAATACCAGATTACAGATTATTTACTAGAGATAAAGTATTGAAAAAAGGGTGAAATACCAGATTACAGATTATTTACTATAGATAGAGTATTGAAAAAAGGGTGAAATACCAGATTACAGATTATTTACTATAGATAGAGTATTGAAAAAAGGGTGAAATACCAGATTACAGATTATTTACTAGAGATAAAGTATTGAAAAAAGGGTGAAATACCAGATTACAGATTATTTACTAGAGATAAAGTATTGAAAAAAGGGGGAAGGAGCTGCTTTATATGTGGGGAGTGAACTGCATCCTGTTGAGTTAGAGCATAGTCAAGAAAATAGCACTGAGGTTGGGTCAGTTTGGGTTAGTGTTAGTGGATATAAAGGGAAAAGTCTTGTAATTGGGATTTGTTATAGACCACCAGGTCAGAATGTGGAAGTTAATGAGAAACTGTATAATGAGATCAGAATGGTAGCTGAAAAAGATGTTGTTACTATGGAAGATTTGAATTTCATGGATATTGATTGGGAAAATGTCTGACAGTGAAGGGGATAGGTTTATGGAAATTGTTCAGGATACTTTTATGCACCGACTGGTGATGGAACCTACAAGAGAGGATGCTATATTAGATTCAATATTAGCATCCGATGTGAATATGATAGACAGAGTTGTGGTTGGTGAGCATTTAAGTACAAGCGACCATTACATTATTAAGTCTGGGATTTTATTACATGTAGAATGGAAGAAAAATAGTACCCTGACTCCAAATTTCAGGAAAGACAATTTTAATGGAATGAGACATGATCTGGCTTCTGTATATTTGCCTAAAGAGTTGGGAGGGGATCTTGAACAGATGTGGGAAGACATACAGAACATATATATTCCCTAAAGATAAAAAAGGGCAACAGAGCGAAATAAGCCAGTATGGTTTAGTAAAGGTTTAAGAGATATATTAGGGATAAAGATAATAATTAAATATATTTAAACTTACTGGGAATAATAAGGACTTGGAAATGAAGAGAGCTGGTTAAAAAGGAAGTTAAAAGGACAAAAACTATTTGAAAGAGGGTTGGCTGAGAGAGTTAAATCAAACAATAAGGAATTCCTTAGGGTGGGTAAGCAAAATGTTAAGATGGGAATTTGGCCTCTTAAAAATGATAGTGGGGAGCTGATCTTGGAAGATTATGAGATGGTAAACTTATTAAATTATATGTTCTCTTCAATGTTTATGAAAGAAGATACAAGTATTAT
>NW_013668330.1:109228-110756 GCF_000517525.1 Limulus polyphemus
ACTTAAAAATGATAGTGGGGAGCTGATCTTGGAAGATTATGAGATGGTAAACTTATTAAATTATATGTTCTCTTCAATGTTTATGAAAGAAGATACAAGTATTATGTCTGAACCAGAGTACTTCATATATGGGGAAATATTGATGTAAAAGATATTTTAAGTTCTGTAACTGTAAAAGAAAAGTTGGGAACCTCAAAATTGATAAATCCCCTGGACCAGACAAATTTTATCCTAGAGTTTTAAAGGAACTTAAAGATTTTATTTGTGAACCTCCAGCTGATATTTTTCATAGATCATTGAGTAGTGTAAGAGTATTAGAAGTTGGCTAATGTTAGTCAATATTTAAAGGAGGTTATAAAAATTGTACAGTCAATTATAGGCCAGTTAGTCTTACATCACTAGTTGGAAAGGTTTTGGAGAGTGTGTGATTAAAGATGCATTGCAGAGTAACCTAAAGTAGTTTGATATAGTGTCAAAGAGCCAGCATGGTTCAACTAAGAGGAAGTCTTGTTTAACAAATCTTATGACATTATTTGAGGATGTTATTGCAAGAGCTGATGGATGAAATACTGTAGATTTGGTTTACTTTGATCTTCAGAAAGCGTTTGATAAGATGCCCCACAAAAGACTTGTTACAAAACTTAAATCTATGGGTGTGAGGGAAATGTTATTAAATTGGATATAAAATTACCTAGAGAGTAGAAAGGAGAGAACAGTAATAAATGGAGTTGGATCTGACTGGATCACAGTTATAAGTGGTGTGCCTCAGGGCTCTGCGCTGGATCCTCTGCTGTTTGTGATTTATATTAATTATATTGACTCTGGAATGTCTAACAAAATTTTGAAGTTTGCAGATGGCATTAAGATTTTTGTGGTGGCTAACTGTATCAAAGATGCTGCAGACTTACAGGGAGATTTAGATCATTTGATGCATTAGGCCAATACGTGGCAGATGATGTTTAACTATCCAAAATGTAAAGTGATGCATGTAGGTTTTCACAATTCAAATTATTGTTACAATTTAAATGGGAATAATTTAAATACTTGAAAAATCACTTAAGTCATCTAAACAGTGTATTGTAGCTAGCAATAGGGCTAATAGGATTTTGGATAGCATCTACAGAAATATTGAATACAAGACAAGGGATATTATTGTTTCACTGTATAGATCACTTGTAAAGCCTCATTTAGAGTACTGTGTACAGTTTTGGGCTCTCTTCCTCAAGAATGACATTGAATTGTTGGAGAAGATTCAGAGAAGAGCCACTAGGATGATACCTGTGATGGTGGGATTGTTCTATGAAGAGAGACTAATAATCTCTAAAATTGTTTTCTCTGGAGAGGAGAAGAGTCAGAGGGGATTTGATTGAAGTGTTTAAGATTATTAAGGGTATTGATAATATAGATCCACCAAACGTTTTTATGTTTAGCAGTGAAAACAATAGGACAAGGTGTCATAACTTAAAATTTTGGCAAGAAAGGAGTCGTCTGCAGTTTAGACAGTATTACTTTTCAAACAGGGTGGTTG
>NW_013668330.1:110811-115228 GCF_000517525.1 Limulus polyphemus
GAGCTGCCTTCAAGGGTGGTGGAGGCAGAAAATTTAACTGATTTCAAGAAAAGATTGGATGAATACATGAATAGTAAGGATGGTTATAGTTGGCAGCTGGAAGGGACATCCTTGACGGGCTAATAAGCTCCTTTTTGTCCCTTTAAACTTTTGGGAAATTTATAACACGTTAGTTCAATATATTTGAAAAATTACAATTGTCCTAAGAGATGGCGCGCAATGACCAACTTCAATGTATTTATTTCAATATGATTTGCAAGCCTTGATTTGGTTGCTATAAAATTTTCAGTATTTTCAACTTAAACGTAGCTAAGTGCCCAGACCATATCTGCTTCTTGTCTAGCCCTGTTGACAAGATGGAGAACAACTTTCCAGTAGAACCTGCTGACTAAACGGCCATTAGCAGAAGAGGGTTTCACTTTCACTTTCATAATACACCCACATTAGACACGTGGAGAGAGTTCAGTGATAGATCGCGGTGTCGAACATTGGATCGTTTGTTTTTACATTCCGGCACGTTAATTACACTTGGACACTCTTGTAAAACTAATAATTTGATTGAGTAAATCAGGACAAAATTTAAAAATGTGTTTTTCTTTTTTTTTGTTATTCTTTTTCTTTTAATCATTGAATGATATTTCAGTAAAGGTCACAAAGGTCTGATATTTCAGTAAAGGCTATCCTCGATAGCCGCTGCCCTCGCAATTATTTTAGGCAGAATTAGAGTAAACTAATCTATGAGACTTTTTTTCCCCTTTTTATTAGCTATACTTTTGTGCGCCAGTAATACCAAGTGTGGGGGCTCGCGTGTACCCGATTCGATTTTATTACTCATAAGGATCTCTACCAGCCTACCCTCAAACTGAAATTATTTTAGGCAGGATTAGAATTAATTAATCTATGAGACCTTGGGTGTGGTCAAATATATCAATTGAAAGGGTTTGACCCCTTGAGTCCAAAGCTGTAATTAGATCTCATATCGGTCAAGAGTTGACGGAGCTATGAGCTAAAGGTTTGTATTTGATAAAAAAATAAAACAAAAAAACAGCTCAGATCCATTCCGTGAGCGGTTATGCCTCGGCTAAAAATAGAAGAACAACCGTTTGGGTTTGTTTGTTTGTAATTATGCACAAAGCTACACAAGAGCTATCTGTGCTCTGCTCACCACGGGTATCGAAACCCGGTTTCTAGCGTTGTAAGTCCTGTGCCACTGGGGGGCCAACCGCTTGGGAGAAGCACATTTAAAGATAAATATTTACGATGTTTGATTTACATTCATAAACAGTACGTGAATTATCTGTTTGTTATGAAATTGCGATATTTTTTAACTTTAGGCTTACCATTACGTCTTGAGAAAAACTTTCATCTAAGCACACTGTTAAATGAGCTGATTTATAAAATTTAATAACACATGAAGCATTTTTCGCGTGTCTCTCAGTGGATCGGCGCTAAGTTTACAGACTTACACCGATAAAATCCGGGGTTCGATTTCCCGTGATGGAGAGAGTGCAGATAGCCTACTGTGTTTCTTTGTGTTAAAACAGATAATTTTTAATCTAGAGGTTTCACTTTGTTGTCGTTCTAACAAGCCTTCATAAATTCTAAATACTGTTGCGTCAGCGAGGTCACGTGACTGGTGTCACGCCACCTCTCGAACTTTCGGGAATAGTCGGGAGATTACTAGATATAGGGTAGACTGGTATATATATATCAGAGGGTGACAACGTGACGGAACAACGTGTGTGTAGGTAGTGAGTAATTGAACTGCAGTCAGAGAGAGAGAGACGTATTGTTGAAGTTCGTTGTTATAGCGTTTGTTATAGAGCGACTGTTGAAAACAAGTGTATCGTGAAGTTATTTTTAGGAAGAATAAACCAGTTTTATTAAGTAAGGACTTGTGTCGCTAAAGTTTCGTCGGAACGAATTTACGGAAAATCAATTAACAAACGGAGACGTAACAATACGTTTTCTCGATAATATCAAACCTTGTATTGAATATTAATGGTTTGTTTGTTTGTTGAATTTCACACAAAGATATTCGAGGGCCATCTGCGCTAGCCGTCCTTAAATTTCATGTGATAGACTAGACGGAAGGCAGCTAGTCAAAAATACCCACCACCAACTCTCGGACTGTTCTTTAGTAACGAATACTGGAATTAACAGTCACGTTATAACACCCTTATGGTTGAAAGGTCGAGCACGTTCAATGAAGGACAATTGGATGTATTCAACCCGTTAGTTGACACTTATACGCATCTAAAGTGTATATATTTTTTAAAATTATTTAACAGTTCTGCTAATGAAATCTCAGAATACAATCTCAAGAGCGACTTAGCTGGAAATTCAAATACAGTTTAGAGATCGTTAGTTCGCTTGATGCATCTCACTTTACTTCGCATGATGCAATAAGTACAAGGTTTAGATTACCTGCGTCCTTTCTGTATCGCGAAGAATTTTAAACAAGATGAATCAACTTGTCCTGAAGGTCCCACATCTTGGAACGCCTAGTTTTTTAATCGTAGTGACCTACTTCAGCAACTAGTTTGTTGCCTGCCATGTATTCCGGTTTTCGACAGATAATGACGGATGGGATAGGTGAATGTGTTAATATATCTTAACGATAGTCTTCCGGTGGATTAACGGTAAGATTACGAGCTTACAATGCGGGAATCTGGGGTTTGATTCCCCGCAGCAGCCAGAGTGCAGATAGCATTACATTAATAAAACAAAAACAAGAACCCTAATAGTATATATATATATATTGCCTCCCAGTAGCACAGTGGCATGTCTGCGGACTTACAACGCTAGAAACCGGATTTCGATACCCATGGTGGGCAGAGCACAGATAGCCCTTTGTGTAGCTTTGTGCTTAACTACAAACAAACAAAACAATATATGTATATATTGCTTTAGGGATTCACAGAAATATCATAAAATAATAATAACAATAGCCATTAAAATTCTGTCCCTCTCCCGGTGAGTTTACAGACTTACAGCGCTAAAATCCGGGGTTCGATTCAACGCTGCGGACAGAGAGTGCAGATATCCTATTGTGTTAACTTTGCACTAACCGTAATCCGTATAATGTTGAATGGGCAACATTTACATCAAGTGCCTACTAAAGCACCATTGTTGAATACTAACTAGGCAGAGTTCGTTCTTTCAATTCGGTTTCAAGTATTAATTATAGAAAGTTCAGTATTTTAGAACTTACGAGTGGTTAATGTTTTATATACTACTGATGTCTTATACTCTTCTAGTTGTTGAAAAGTCGAACGAAAGATAATTACCGATCAGTTAAATAATTATATTACATGAAATTCCTATTTTAATGACACATCTTCTTTTTTCCCCCTAAATTCCTATCGCAAGTAAATACTCCTGTATTTCTTCACGCTTCACGTGCTTTGCACGGTCACAGGTCAAGCTAAGTGGTCAATCATACGAGTTCGATGTTAATCTTATATAAGGAGTTTGTTTGTTTGTTTGTTTGTAGTTAAGCACAAAGCTACACAAAGGGCTATCTGTGCTCTGCCCACCACGGGTATCGAAACTCGGTTTCTAGCATTGTAAGTCCGCAGAATATAGGGAGTTAATAGTTGGATGTTATATAGGTGTATTTTTAATGTGGTCCGTTATGGCTCTGGGTTTATAACGCTAGCATATAGGGTTCGATCCACACGAGTCCACTGTTTAGCTTTGCGTTAAAACAAACATTTATATTTGTTTGTTTCAGAATTTTACAAAAAGCAATAAAAGGGCAATGTGCACATAGTCTTGTAGGATCGAACAGTCACTCTTATAACGCTCCCACGTTCATAAAGTGCAGAATGTGCTTTTGTGAAAACGAGTCGCAAACCACGAATCCTCGGATTCACAGTATGGGCACGCTAGCCACTAGGATACGATCGACCGACTGTTTTTCATATAATCGTATTACGCACAGAAGAGTTTAGATACTATATTGTCGCGTATCTGTTTCCGGTATAATTTCTCTCCGAGGAACTTCAGCGATACAAGTCCCTGCTTAATTGGGCCCGGCATGGCCAGGTGGTTAGGATACTCGACTCGCAATCTGCTGGTTCGAATCCCCACACATGCTCGCCCTTTCAGCCGTGGGGGCTTTATAATGTGACGGTCAATCCCACTATTCGTTTGTAAAAGAGTAGCCCAAGAGTTGACGGTGGGTGGTGATGACTAGCTGTCTTCCCTCTAGTCTTACACTGCTAAATTAGGGACGGCTAGCGCAGATAGCCCTAGTGTAGCTTTGCGCGAACTTCAAAACAAACAAACCCTTCTTAATTAAAACTAGTTTATTCTTTCTCGATACAAACTTTTTGTCATGAGTTTCTAGAAGGATCATGACTGTTCCTGGCAACTCTAGTCTTTTCTAGGCGCCCTCTATTTTAGTTTATAA
>NW_013668330.1:115538-120788 GCF_000517525.1 Limulus polyphemus
CCCTCTATTTTAGTTTATAAGCCCGGGAAATAAAGCGGAGATAATAATTGCAGATTGATAGATATAGAGAAAGATAATTAAGTCAAGCAAGCGGTAGTGACCGTAAGTAAAGTGCGTGAATCGTTGGGAATTATAGCGTGTGTTTCAGTTTATGTGACTGTGGAAATTCTATGTATTGCAAAGTTGTGTCGAGAAAGAATAAACTAGTTTTAATTAAGAAAGAACTTGTATCGCTGAAGTTTCTCGGAAAGAATTTTTATGGGAAATTATTAAACAAGCAGATGCGTAACAATATTTTCCTCTTATGCCTTTGTTTACTAAGTTTCATAAAATCGTCTGATCTTTGATCCCGCCGTTGCCTACTTCTTAATAAAATATTCAACTGTAAAATATAATAAAATCTTGAGAATATTATTTTTTATATCATTAATACTTTTAATTAAGTATTTCTTAGGAAATCCATGACACTCAGTAGTATTTTGCAAGGGGCGATTGGCCTCGACCATACTTGCTCAATTTTGTAGATTTGCTATCGTTCCCTTATTGTCTTGCGTATATCACATCTCTTTGTTTATTTTTCAGATAAATATAACTTAAAACTAGTGCCAATTTTTTTTTAATTTAAAAATGAATTTGGCTGTGTATAAATTACTAATTAAAATGTTAACACAGTAAAAAGCTGTGCCTACCCTAAGATATTAACCTGAAATGATATGTTGAGAGCATTAATACTTACATTAAGTTGTCTGTAATTCGTTTTGAACACTCATGTCCAATAAAAAAAGGACATTATGATTGTGTTATTTAATTAAACGGCACCTTATGCAACCCATGGGCTAAACTGCCAAATCGGTGGCCCATAAAATTCAGGCATTAAACCCATCCCTACCCTAATTTAGAACTGATGACCACAGAGAAGACAACCAGTCAATAGTACCTTCCGCTTATGCGACTATTTTGAATTGAATAAAGGGATTGATTAAAAATGCATATTATGGCTCGAATCTTGGACTTTCCGAACACAGCCTCACACGTTAAACACTAGGCCACGTCATCATAAATTATGCATTAATACTACAGTTTTTCATTCCTTATGACCCAAGTTTCAGATAACTTTATAAAAAAAAGATTGTTGTTGTAGTGGGACTGACTGTTACATTCATAACACCTACACAGCCGAAATTGTAAAACGTGTTCAGCAGCTCACCGCTATTCGAGTCTTGAACGCTGTTATCTGCGTCCTGGTACGCTACCCACCAGGCCGCACCCAGCCTTTCTTGAAAGTAACTACAAATACAAAGTTAACCGTTAAGTTAAGTAGAAATTTTATTAAAGACTTTGGTAAGTTTTATAAACTAGCCACAAACTGGCGTCGTATGTGATGGGATGGAATTATCGGAACAAAGAAGAAACACACAAATACTGAGTAACTTAGGGTAGCATTAAACTCAACGGTCAAGCCATAAAACTTTAAGGTTTGAAATTTTATAAACAAATTGGAATAAAACTTTTAAAGAAAGATATACAGGCGACGATATGTGGATTATTGTTTGTTTATTATTAAACACAAGGCTAGACAATATATAATCCGTTTTTTATTATTAAACACAAGGCTAGACAATATATAATCCGTTTTTTATTATTAAACACAAGGCTAGACAATATGTAATCCGTTTTCTGCTTAACGCGGGTATTGAAACCTTATTTTTAGCGTTATAAGTTCTTAGACTTACGTTGAGTCAGCGGGGGTGGGTGGGTGAGGGATACGATCTGTAGAGAATATCTCTTTATTTTATTTTGTTTGTATCTTATCTGCAAATAATGTCTTCCTTAATCTTTTGAAACGCTAGTAGTCAGGGGGTTAGTTCAGACACCGTTAGTTCAGATTAGCTGCCTCAGGGGGAGGGAAGGGAATAAATAGTTTTAGACTCCAAGTTACAGTCCTTAAAGTAACGTATACCTAGTTTTAGACTCCAAGTTACAATCCTTAAAGTAACGTATTCCTAGTTTTAGACTCCAAGTTACACTCCTTAAAGTAACGTATTCCTAGCTTTAGACTCCAAGTTACAGTCCTTAAAGTAACGTATTCCTAGTTTTAGACTCCAAGTTACAGTCCTTAAAGTAACGTATTCCTAGTTTTAGACTCCAAGTTACAGTCCTTAAAGTAACGTATTCCTAGTTTTAGACTCCAAGTTACAGTCCTTAAAGTAACGTATTCCTAGTTTTAGACTTCAAGTTTCAGTCCTTAAAGTAACGTATTCCTAGTTTTAGACTCCAAGTTACAGTCCTTAAAGTAACGTATTCCTAGTTTTAGACTCCAAGTTACAGTCCTTAAAATAGGGCAGTTTTAGCGATAAACTTCAAGTTTATATTAAAAACTTGTTGTATAACTTTGGTGCAGGAGTTATGAATATAAATTTCACTATTAAAAAAATCTATATGATTTGAACGAATTCTTAAAATTGAGCTTAAAGAGTTGTAGTATTGTAAATATACATGTTGTTGTTAGTTATATTTTCAATATTTTAACTAACATGTTTGTTTGCTAGAGAAAGTTAGGTATTGATAAGGCAATACCTAGGAATTTCACGAAAATAAAGGCCTGTGTAGAAACTTGAAGCTTCATGTAATTAGTATAAATTACAATATAATATAAACATCAAATTAACTAAATCATTCAGTTAATGAGTGATTCATCAGTTCAGTGCCAGTTAGTGAGTTAAATAGTGAGAGTTCGTCTATAACTCACTTAGCCGATGAATTAGTCAACGTGTTTGTCATTGGTTGATTAGCGAGAAAATTCTGCAAGTAAGTTTATAAGTTATGCGTAAAACTGTTTCGGAATTTCTGTTGAAACATTATTTGTGAAGTTAAGCCTACCAGTGAACGTAGCCTATATCAAACTTTATTGATGAAATGAACTAATAAGTGAACTGCACTTGGCAGTATTTATACCAAATAATCCAAATGAACTCGCCCAACGATGTAGCATGTTACAAGTATATAATACGTTCTTGTTATATATTTTGTTTGTTTGTTTGTTTTTAATTATGCACAAAGCTACACAAGGGCTATCTGTGCTCTGCCCACCACGAGTATTGAAACCCGGTTTCTAGCGTTGTAAGTCCGCAGACATACCGCTGTGCCTCTGAGGGGCCTTGTTATATATACATAGCATGTTAGAAATATTTATGGGAATTTACAAGAGCAATTAATCTGAAGATGTACAGTTTGGTTGCGCTCCAGTTAATACTGTAACTTTTTTAAATGTATCCTGAACATAGCTAATATATACAATTCTAATAAGATGTAATGTACTTATAATATAATACTGTTGTAGGATGTTTTCCTAATTGAGACGTTTGTATTGTGATTGGCTAGTGGGAGTTTTAACGTCATGTGAGGAGTGCATGGCTTCATAATTAGAATTTTATCGAAAGTTTAGTAAACAGTTTTAACGATAAAAACGCGTGTTAGGCGAGACTAGATTAGATTGTTGATTAATTATAAAGTCAGCCAATCAGTTGGTTTAGTGCCGTAAAGGTTTTAGTTTGTATTTCCAACGAATTAATATATATCTATGAGAAGTATTGTACCCACGAGAAAATTAACAAGTAAGTGTAATTTTTATTTTAAAGTTTTTCTTTTGTGAAGTTAGGCCTATCGTTAGTTACGTGGATTAAGGATTAAAACTTGTTGTCGAATAAATAAAACACTTTCGTTATCATTAGTCGGACTGGACTTTGCGTTGTTGTTATTATTATTTCATTTTCTTGCCAATAAATTCAGAAGAAATCCTCCACCAAAGTAATCACGTAAAAACATTCAATGGTTGGTAAATTCGTACATTTGAATGGGCTTATTGTTAACAATATTGAGAAATAAAAGATTTCTTACTGTTTATCATAAAATGTCTTCATTCTATACGCCCCCCCCCCTAGTAGCACAGCGGTATGTCTGCGGACTTACAACGCTAGAATCCGGGTTTCGATACCCGTGGTGGGCAGAACACAGATTAGCCCATTCAAACAAACAAACATTTTATACGGTGTACAAAGAGTGAGGTATTAAAAGGTGTTAAGTGTCTTATCTTTTATGGTATTAAAAGTACTGGATTTTTAAATGTGTTTTAACTTTTATATACGAGGTGTTAAAGGGGGTTTTTACTTTTTATCGTGTAATTAACATTAAGAGTTAAAATGTGTCTTAATTTCGATGTTGTGATAAATATTGGATATTAAAAGATGTATTAAGTTAGCATAATTTTGCTTGCTTCCTTTCCAATTTACTGCGAGCGAAATAAATTGTGTTTTAATTATCTTATTTTGTTATGCTTAGGTTTAATTTGCCGCATGATGTCGCTGCATCTAACAAACGAAGAAATCTGAAATATTAAAAAAAAAAGAACCTGTTTAATTACTAAAGATTAACAAAGGTTATTAGTTCTGTTCTAGCTTCAGCGGTAAATGTTTTTTTTTCTTGATGTAATTTATATGTAAAGCGTGTCGTTTCATTAAGATGTTAATGTTCATCATAGCACCATAGAATGTAAAATGAATCCATTGGTAACGAAGCGTCTACATCACTACACGACATAACTGACAGGAACTGTCCAAAAGTTGGAGTCTGGAGCTTAATGAATATGACAGGTCTTCACGTATTTCATGTCCAAACACTGTACACTATTACGGTTCAGGTTAAAGGACCGTTTATTGGAATTTCAGAATAGAAAAAAAAAAAAAACGTGAGTTGAGATTTCTTTCTGTTAGGGATTGGATACCTAATCTAACAAAACAACGCTTCAAATTATTATTTTTAACTTTTGGTAGAGTAAGATGGTTAACACCATTTATTTGTTCTTTTAAACGGATAACTATAATGAGTTGACGAGAATATTACGGTGTCAGAACTTCTACTAATAATGAAAAAAGAATTCCAGAATGGAGGTTTATTTTTTTAAATACTAAACTTATAATGAATATTTCATTAAACTGTTATCTCTTCAGGTTTTCGAACTGCCTAAGCTATGGACATGATGGTCACATCTTCATCAGTGTTCTGTAGGAATGTGTATTTCACATCTTAATCAGTGTTCTGTAGGAATGTCTTCCACATCTTCATCAGTGTTCTGTAGGAATGTCTTCCACATCTTCATCAGTGTTCTATAGGAATGTGTATTTCACATCTTCATTGGTGTTCTGTAGGAATGTCTTCCACATCTTCATCAGTGTTCTATAGGAATGTGTATTT
>NW_013668330.1:121788-123578 GCF_000517525.1 Limulus polyphemus
CATCTTCATTGGTGTTCTGTAGGAATGTCTTCCACATCTTCATCAGTGTTCTATAGGAATGTGTATTTCACATCTTCATCGGTGTTCTGTAGGAATGTCTTCCACATCTTCATCAGTGTTCTATAGGAAGGTGTGAATGTTCATCACGTTCTCATTGATGTGTCTGTCTAAAAGTTACCTCAGCTTGTCGAGTCCTTGTTAAAAAATGTAGGGTGATGTAAGATCCAATTTGTTTGGTTCGTCTGCAAGGCCAACAGCCCTCAGGTGACAAAACTTATGAAGGTTTTCTAACTTCGTTTTTTCAGTTAATGACCATGAACAGGTGAGTATAAAAATTGAGATGATTTTTCAGGAAATTCATTAAGGTGCTGTTGTTTGGACAGATTTCCTAGACTCGAGGCAGCCGTCTTAGTTTCGTCTCAAAGATGCTTCGTTTGGTAGGCCATGATTTGAATTGTTTCCTAAGTTAGTTAGAGTTATAAAAATTACATTAATCCTTGAGATAAGACATTACTTGTTACCTCTCTACTCGAATCGTATTTTTCTACCAGTTCAAATATAACCCATGAATAGGTTTAGTGTTGATTCTCTTAACTATATGATATTTTTTATATACGCTCCTAATGTTTTTAAAAGTAGTTCACGGTTAACAACATTTTAATAAATAATACAGCCTATTGAAGTAATTATTATACTTTTCGACCGAAACAATAAGTATTTCCTTGTGGTTTATATGTTCGTTAAAAATCACTGTAATTGTTTCTCAGGTAATCCTCGCTTGTGTCTCTGCTATGGCTTTGGCCCAAATCTTTCCCTACAATGTCCCTAAAGGACAGGAGGGTAACACGGCCTTTCTACAGGCCCTGCAGCAGCAGGCCTTACATTACATCAACCAACAGCAGCACCCCAACATCCAAGTCCAACAAGCTCGTGAGCTTGCTGTAGCTGCTCACAATCCTGCAACTTACAATGCTGTCCTTCATAACTACAACTACCACACTGCTCTTCAGCAACACCAGCTGGACCAGCAAAGAGTCCTCCAGGAACAACAGAGAGTCCTCCAGGAGCAGCAGGCCCTTCTAGCCAACCAATAAACACGCTGACCGAAACTGATGATATCTCTGTATAGGGGTTATTTTGTTAATTCTTAGACACTTAACAAACAAATACTACTACTATTTGGGAATCATATATCTTTCAAAACTAGTGTTCTTATGTGCTCGAAACCACACTTGTTGCAGTTATAATTTTATCGTTGTTTCGCGTATAACGTAATTCTGGTGGCTAAGTTTGGAAACTGCTACAACGTAGAAAGAGACGAGGCTATGAATATGTTTGGTTTAATCTCTTCATCTTTGTAAATGACTTGTGATACTTTGTAGAATAAAGATGGATATTAACTAACCAATGTCTAGATTCAACTGTATTAGACACTAGTTAAATCCGTCACTGTAGTTTATTAATTAATTAATTAATTACTAAATAAATAAGCAGTTTGTGAAAAACTCTGCCCGTTTTCAAGTTAAAATGGAATTTCGCCTTTCATCAGATAACAGCTATTGCCAAAACCAAACATTATATTCGCAAGAGATTCATTACAGGATAAATCAAGTAAAGTTCATCAGTTTACGGCTGTTTTCTGAAATGCTTCTTACCTGATTTAAACCTTGCCAGTGTTGTTGTGTGGATCTTCAAGATCACGTTTTGATCTAGTAGGAAAAGTTTGTCTAGCGGAAAAAAAAAAATTTAAAATGTGCAGTTTTGTTTCACGACCTCTTCGGAAACATTTC
>NW_013668330.1:124480-138795 GCF_000517525.1 Limulus polyphemus
AAAAACTTTGGAAGGCTGTACTTTCAGTCATAGGGGGAGTTTGTAAAATAGACAGGCACGTTCAATACTAGAAAACCAATAGAAACCTACTTGCTCTTCTGAGAAACATCAACGCCCCTTAAAATTAAACTTTCCTGCGCTACACCAGACCGGAAAGGGCGAACAACAAATAGCTAAAAATTGAAAGTATGTAAACAAAATTTCGCATTTCTAAGACGAATGTACGATTCATTCAAGAACACAAATACCGTTATTAACTTTTGTTTTAATAACTCAAACTTTATATTCCCATTTTACATCATCTCAGAGTTTTACGTGAATTACCACTTCGCATTATTTGCGTCGAATTTAATAAAAACGAAAAAAAGGGAATTATTAAAAATTCTGAAAAAAAATCATGCAAAACAGTTTAAATATTTGGCAAAATTAAATACGGGGTTTACATGTCTTTTAAGTTTGAAAAAAAAAAACTGATCCCAAAATCAGGGGCTTGAATTCAAGAAATCACACATTAACTGGCCAATTGATAAAATGTAACGTTTTTTACTGGTCGTTAAATTAAATCAGGGGCTTGAATTCAAGAAATCACACATTAACTGGCCAATTGATAAAATGTAACGTTTTTTACTGGTCGTTAAATGAACTATAACGTTTTTAGCAGTGTTCAAATAATATTTAAAAAAATCTTGTACCTCACAAAGTGCAGTAAAAAGATCCCAGAAAAGTGTGGGTTAGATTTTAAATGTTGCTTAAATTATACATAATGAGAAATCTGGAGCTGCAGACGACCCCCAACACTAACAAATTGTATACAATAG
Organism: Limulus polyphemus; assembly: GCF_000517525.1. Classification (NCBI taxonomy): domain Eukaryota; kingdom Metazoa; phylum Arthropoda; class Merostomata; order Xiphosura; family Limulidae; genus Limulus; species Limulus polyphemus. The sequence continues at coordinate 125,299 of NW_013668330.1, forward strand.
ACAATACACTAATAAGACAAGATAATCTAATGTATACAAACACGTTGACCTCTGTGAAGGTCTTCTATCTCTTCTGTTTAGCACCGATGTCATAGGAGAGAAGAGAAGTGTCTATGAAGGGAGGACCGAGGTCCTCCTCTTCTTCAGGGGGCAAGACGTACGTTTGTGGTGGAGCTACCTGTGGGCGACTCTGCGTCTGTGGAACAGAAGTTTGCTGGGAGTAGTATCGAGGAGGCTCTTGTTCCGGAACAGGTGCAGGGCCCGGTGCTGTGCCTCGTGGTGCGCCCTCGGGACCCACATCTCCCTGGGCGACAAAACCCCCTCGACCGGCGATGTATTTTACAATCCTCAGCTTGCCATCCGCATCCAGATAACCGTAAGAACCTTTCACCGTACCGTCGGGAAGTCGGGTCTCTGTCCGGTAGCTCTGACCGAGTGGACCTCGGCCGGTGTCGTAGGTGAAGTCATAGATGCCGTCCAACCCAGATCCAATTTCTACTTTGTGGACGAGGGCCGGTGGGTGGTAGATTCGAGGAGGTTGAGTGGTGGTAGTGGGGGGATACAGATACTGGTACGCATTTCGCTGACCCCAGATGGACACACATAAACATGACAGAAGTACCTGGACAAAAAAAACACCACAGTTTAAATATAACTAAGATAAAAACAAGATAGCAAAAGAGGTCTTTAAAAAAATAGCCTTATTAATACGGTTAGTTAATGACAAGGGCTTTTCAGTATTTGTCAGTCATTTCTACCGAATTATCTACACGAGGATAAATTGTTAACAGAATGAAGAAACGTTTTAGAACCTGATCAAAGTTACTTACAAGTCGAAGCATCTTAAGACAGTCTACAGAAGAAACTTCCCTGTTCTGTGTTTTCTTAACCGTCTTGACTTCCTTTTATACCTATATTCATGGTCATCTGTACAATACGGAAAGCGCAGTTTCCTGCTGATCTTGTCAGCTCTGCACGTCATTAACCCAGATCCGGGAGGCAGTACCGTTGTCACCTTGATCTTTGTGGTTTTCATATGGGATCTAAAACCTATACTTTAATGTGAAGATGACACGCCAGCACTCTACAGTGGGGGAACACATCCCCCCTTTCAACGAGGATCAACCTAGATTCATGTTGATGAGTTTCACTTTTTTTACCAAGGTTGCTGACTACACCTGCACGTGCAGAGATTTATCAAAAACAACAACAGGGATTAGAAGAACCCAGCCAAGAATTGTTAACACGTTCAGGCGTTATCTATGATAAAATATTCAAATCAATTTAAATTTAACATACCTAGCAGAAAAACAGGAAGTGAAGCGTGGAAGACGAGACGTGATGTTGACTGAATGGGATCAAGAAAACAACAACATTTTACTAAATGTGTTTTATTTAGTTTAACTTTAGATCAAACGTAAAAGTGGGTCGTCAGATTGTGTGGAAGGGTGTTTGTTTGCTTTTTATAGCATTGGGTTAGCTACAAAGTCCACTGCGGGAATCAAACATCGGATTTTAGCGTTGTAAGTCCATAAACTTACCGCTTTCCTATTGGGAGACAAAAAATAGTCGATATGGTTATGTGATAAATATTTAGTAAGTTAGAGGTTTTTTACACTAAAACTATTTACTGGACCATCAATATTTACAAATTTGTTCTGAGCTAAAAAAAAAAATTAAAAATGACTTAACTCAATTTCATTGTTTTAGCTTTCCTAAACTTTCAAACACGTGACAGGATTGTTTTGGTGATTTGATACATTTTTCATTATATTTTTGTTGTTGTTGTGGCAAATAGTAAGGGCCTATTTTTCTTCAAGAAAATAATATTTGTGACGAGAATACACACAGTTCAAATAATGTAACAAAACCGAAACCTAATCAAAGCATGCTGTTGTCAACGGATACAGGTTAAAGATTTAAAATATATTACGCTAGCGGAATAAAACATGAACACTTGATTTGGCGGGAAAGTGAGCTGGTCTCAGACTCCAAGTAATAAAAATCTGTTAAGTAGAATAGCTAACAGTACTGATGGCAAGGTACCGAACGTTCCTGGAACTAGACACCCATACCAACAACAAAAATAGGCTTAGGTATTTATAAGGCAGGTTTTTAAAGGGTGTGCCTGTAAAGATGAAATTCGTGCTTTAAAATAAGGTTGCTAGCTTTTCCTCCTTTAGCAGACAGGCTAGAATCAAATCAACAGTCTTAGACGCTTACGTGTCTTTCTTTCTGTTCAGTAGTATATTTTCTATCTTTGTCTCTTCGTTCCTTTTTTATTTAACGGTTCATAAACCAAAAATATGTTTTCCTTATTTTCCTAAGTTTGAAACTTGCGTAGTAATTCATCCATTTCTTAAATACACGAATATCCTTTTTTGCTAGATCTATTTTAAGAGTCTCCACCCATTAGTTTCTTGATATTCAGACTGTGACCACTGTTTCGTATGTTATTAAAACCAACCATACAAAAAGCTGCCCAGGGTCACAAAGTTGAGTAGCTCTACACACGGTTACAAGGGCCTGGCATGACCTGGTGGTTAGGACGCTCAATCTGAGGGTTAGCGAGTTCGAATCCAAACGTGCTCGCCCCTTTTCATCTGTGGGGGCGTTATAATGTGACGGTCAATCCCACTATTCGTTGGTAAAAAAGGGTAGCCTAAGAGTTGGCGGTGATGACTAGCTGTCTTCCTTCTAGTCTTTCACTGCTAAATTATGGATGGCTATCGCAAATAGCCCTCGTGACGCTTTGCGCGAAATTCAAACCAAAACCAAATCACAAAGAAGTACACTGGTCATTTCTTTCTTTTTTTACCTTAAAGAAATTGTTGATTTTATTACAAAACTGCATTTGTTGGCGACGACAGAATATGTTAGTAGTTAGCTCTGAAAATTATTCAAACTTCTCCTTGTAGTATGATCCTGCCTATCAAATAAATCTGGGTGTAATGATATCTCTTAGAAGCGACAAAATTCGCTAATGTAAGTGAATGACCACAAGAGGGCTGAATTATTGTTAATAGCTGGAACCATAAACAAGCTTTATTATGTATCATTTTGTTAATCAAAAACAAACTTTTAAGCGCATTTCATAAAAGGGGAAGCGCAAATATATATATAAACATCAAAGCGACGTTGTCGTTAGGCCTACTGAGTTACAACAAACGTAGTAGTGATCATTTACAAAAGCCATTTGTTACAACAACAACCGTTATGACGTGAACGCCTTTTTTCCAAGCTGGAGAAGCCTGATTACAATTAATTATACTTGTCATCAGAAATTAGTATTAGGCCTACTATACTTTTGTAACACTGCATTCTGTATCTAATACCTTAGATATTTTCAAGTACTATAAGAGTGTATAATACTAGTATTTCAACTTGGACAACATGATGAAACGTTAAATAAACAGTACTAGCGTAAATAAAGACATTTACTGGGATTGTTCATGTCTTATTCTGACTTTGTTTTGGAGAAACGCCATATTGGGCTATCTGCTTTATCCACCACAGGGAATCGAGCCACGTATTTTAGCGTTGCAAGTCCGTAGACTTTTCAACAGGGGGACAGTAGTCTGGCTACATCCTAAAAGAGCTGTTAAAACGATACATGTAATAACAGAACTTTAAAAAGAAAAAGCACATTATTTGACGAGTTTGTAATATTATATCTTTTTTCTTTGGGGGTGATGATGGTGTTAGTAAGTTTGTTTGGAATTAAGCACAAAGCTACACGATGGGCTGTCTGTGCTCTGCCCACCACGGGTATCGAAACCCGGTTTCTAGCGTTGTAAGTCCGCAGACATACCGCTGTGCCACTGGGGGGGGGGGGCGTTAGTAAATTACCGTTGGCAGTTGATACACGTAACTGTGAGTAAACAAATATCAAAAACCCATTATTCGCATAACGATTTCTTTATTCAAACTTCCCAGTTTTTTTCTGCGTGTCTTTCTTTGTTAACTTATAGATAACTCATAAATTAATCATTCATCTTTATTAAAAATCCTTATTTACAAATTACCGTAAGCAGTTAATATAATAATAACAATACACTGTGCTTTATGGTAATAATATTTATTAACATGTCAAACATAATAATTTTATGCGTAAGCAAAGTGTACTAGTGATATTTTGTTTTGTTTTTTGCAGGTAAGGGCAGAGCTACACAATGGGCTATCTTTGGTCTGTCCACCAGGGTTATCGAAGCCTGGTTTTAAGCGTTGTGTGTACTAGTGAAGAGAGAGAGAGAGAGAAAAAAGGTTTTCTACTTTATCCAGGATCTAAATAGGATCGTTTTTAAGTTTATTGTGAATGACTTAAGAAAAATTTATGATAATTTCTTTTTACTTACTTAATCTAGTTTGTTTCTTTTTGAAGTTAAGCACAAAGCTACACAATGGGCTATTTGTGCTCTGCCCACCACGGGTATCGAAAACCGGTTTCTAGCGTTGTAAGTCCGCAGACATACCGCTGTGTCACGGGGAGGGCACTTAATCTAGTTCACACCATAACAGTTGTTGTCGTTCATGCAAGGCCAAATTTAGACCTTTTAAGGCCCCCATGAAATACTGCGATGCTGGAGGCTCCCCTTCTTTGAGGCTCGAGGCCCCATGAAATTGTATGGGTTGCACCCCTTCTCAATCCAGCATGAAAGTTGATGATATAAATAGCGCGTAGACGTCTGTTGTATCCCAGCCGGCCTGATGAGCCCTGGTATAGAGCGAAAGGCTTCGTCAGCACTGAATATGGCTGATGTAGTGTGGTTGATATATGTTATAATATATTATTCTTCGTTTTCACTCATAAGTTCTTAGAATCACACTCATCCAGCAGCTTTGTTCACTAGATATTACTGCACGTTTCCCAGTTGTTAACGCTCTGTACTAGGAGGTCTAAGGTTAAAGTTCCAACATGCCACTGTAAATACATCGCAGTTCTGATGTCACATAACATGCCGTTATGTTTGAAGTACTACATATTATTGTATTACATAAAAACCTTTTGAAATTTTAGTTAAAGTGGCGATAATTTCTGTTTGTTCTTCGTACGCACGAGCGAGAGATTGCAAAGTGTAAATTTTGTTTCCATCTACTTCCAAAACTTGAATGAAACAGCTTGTTAACGGTGCTACAACATTTGGAACTTGCGGGTTGGATGTTATAACAGTTAGTTAGACATTTGTTGGATTATTTTGTGAAGTTTGACACATTTCATCTTATAATACTGTAAATTTTCAGACACTAGTAAATATATTGGATAATGTAATTAAATATATTATGTATTAATACGACAAGAAGAAGAAGATACGTTAAGATGTTAAAAAGTGTCAGTATGAAAAATCAGCGAAGCTTGGAGGCAAGGTTGTAGAAACGTTGGCTGTTTAAAAACTTGGAGTTTAAAAATTAAAGTTGATTAAATATTTTAAAGGTTATTACAGTAGTAATGGGCTGTAAAGTTTTATGTTATTAATTTTAGCAATAAAGTTAGAAAAAAAGAACTTTTTATCTTTGCAAACGTTTCGCCATTACAGCTTCATCAGGTTTACTAGCACAAAAAAACAACAACATAAAAACGCGATGTACACTAGAGATGGTAGGCCTAAAATTTACGAGAAAAAATCACAAGATGTACATAGGTTTTTTTCCACATTTTTCATAAGTTCTCATTTTTGTATTCAAAATTAGAGACATAAAAAATAGCATTTCAGATTTATCTTTTGTATTTCACTCCTCTGATCTGAATCTCAAAATAAAAAGGTTGGAAGAGTATCGCAAAAAAAAAAATATGAAATTTACATGATTTTTGACACAAATTTTAGGCCTACTGACTTCTAATTTTTAGCGTGGATGATTGTTGAATTGTACGCCTGAACAAGAAAGGCCAACGTTCTGTCAAAACATTTAGTATGTCCCCCGAAAACAACAACAACAAAACAAATCACTTCATTGTGCTTATAAATCGTTGTTTGCACAATATGCTTCCTTATTCAAGGCAGTTAATTAGCTCAGTGCTACAAGTTTAAGTTTGTGTTTGAGACAAAGTATATTAGCATAATTAATTGAGTAATCTTGACATAATGTTAATATCGATAATGTTAAATTGCTATACAAGCACGAAACTAAGCAGAAACAGTCCCATTAAATACCTGGTCGCTTCGCCTTTTTCATATTGGAAATATTTCAATGTTCGGTAGACTTATGTATGTCATGAGCGTGGAAATATTGTTGGTATTTCAAATAGTATTGCTAGTTTCGGAGTTGCTCATTTCACACGCCAGGGCATTGTACAAGAAATACAACATTAGCAAGTAATAATGGGAATTTCTGTTTTGCCGGTGTTTATTTGACAAGTTAGGCCTATTGTTAATTACTTCATGTTTGAAACTTGAAATAAAACGATCTTCTTATAATTTAATGGGTTGATATTTGCATTCTTCGTTTCACCGAATAATCCAAAAGAACCCATCCAACAACGGAAACCGTTACAACAATACTTTTCTGATATACCCTAAATTAATTTTGGTTACTATATGGTGAAGTAAAACGGATTCAAAACACCATAGATATTATATTACACTTCACCATTATAATAGGCCTAATAGTATTTCTTTGATTTGCTGACCCAAGCTGTACTGATGAGCCTTGAATAGGCGAAACTGCAGTCCACAGCAGAGGGTACGGCCAATCAGAGAATGCAATAAGGCCTCTACGTCAAAGATTCTCTTTTCAATCTTATCTTTGGTGTGAAAGAAAAGAAATTTTTAACATATATCGAAATTTAAGAAATATCCTAATGTTAATGTAACAATTTTCTACAAATGAAACTTATGTGCTGATAAAAATAGTCTTGGAATTGATTGTAATAATTAAAATCAACTTGATTATAAATTAGCTCAAAAGCTCAAATATTGTTTTATTTTCCAAAGGTAAAACAATTTTAACTCATATATGTTTTTTATTATATATCTATTATAAAAACTCATCACAACAGTTGCTAGGGGACGATACTTGAAAATTCTGAGTGGAGTTGACGTAGTTAACATTACCAACTTGAGCAAGTGAAATTAAAAAGAGGGTCAGAAAGCTTGATAAAATAGCTAACTTTGATTCCAGGCTCGAACTTCTTGGCTTTTTTTTTTACAGCATATGATAATTTGGTCTTGTCAGGTGTTGCCTGAAAAAATACTCAACAGTTGTTAAAACTTACCAATATGGATGACAAACTGATACTTATCTCAACAATTTATAAGCAACCCTTTAAACCTAATCATCGATAAAATCCTGGTGAATTCTCGGTACGTTTGAAACACTGAAGTATCAAGAGCATTATTTTCAGCCAAGAACAAAATAGTTTCAGCTTGAAAAGTTTCAACAAATCGACGTTTGTAGTTCAACCTGTGACGTTAACCTAGGGATGTGACAATTTTTAAATTTAATATTTCCAGCACTTGTGCATATGAACCACGCTTTAATATTTGCGAAACAGGAAAAGTTTGTTTTAGAGCTCGTGGACACCAAGTAGTAAAGCTAACTAAGATTGTCGTATTCCGATGTTATAAGAAAGAGTCGATGGATCAAAAACAGGTCTGTTATTGTTCTCGACTCTCCTGTATTGAGTTGGGGCTTGCTGTGGGGGAGCACCTCTGTATTGATTCTGGGGAGAGTACTGCGGGGGAGGCCTACCATACTGCTGTTGTGCCGGAGGTCCATAATGTGGTTGTGGGGCAGCGTGACGGGCTGCCTGCTGTTGGGAGATGTGTTGAGGACCAGGGGCCGTGCCCCTAGGAACGCCCTCTGGATCAAGATCGCCAGAAGCCTTAAAACCGTGTTTGTCAGCTCTATATCTGACAATTCTTTTTTTGCCATCGGTATCGACATAACCGTAGGCTCCCTCAACAGTGCCATCTGGAAGGCGTTTCTCCTTTCGGAAACTCTGGCCTGCAGAACCCATGCCCGTGTCGTATCCGAAGTCGTAGTCGCCTTCAAGTTTGGTCCCAATCTTCACAAAGTGTACCGGGGCTGGGGGGTGGTAATTCTGGGGCCTGTGTGTTGGCTGAGGTTGTACTGGAACTTGTTGAGGAGCCTGTTGAATTTGATTGACTCGAGCTTGTTGTACAGCTAGTGCTTCTTGCTGTTCTTGCTTGAGGTACGAAGCAAGGAGACTAGCTCCTCCATTTTGGGAATAGGAGAGCTGGACCAGGCAAAGGAAAACTAGGAAAACCTGTGAAACAAACCATTTCACGAAAGTTAAAAAAACAAGAGGAGTGATTCGATATTTGATGTCAACCTTGAAAGTCAGGTATGACCAGAATTTGTTGTTTTATTCTGATTATCTTTTATAAGCAAAAATTTCAATTATGTAAATTATATGTGTTTTATGTGAGTGTAGAAGAGTATATGTTAGAACAGATGTTTTTTAATTTGACATTAAAGAAAAAGAAGAAAATAACTGTTGTTTTACCTTTGAATAAATGACCTCTTTCCACTTGAAGAGAATATGGGACTAATAATTCATTCTTATTTTATTAATGAGAATTTCTGAAAGTTATTTCAAATTGCTACGCACTGTCTTTGTATTTAAAACCAAACACTGGATTTGAATATTATGATTGACTTTAGTCTGTCTGTAGTCTTGCTTTCATGGACTTTCAGTCTTTCTGAGACTCTCTCCAGTTAAGAAACTTACTACACCTAATTTTGTTGGTGAAGGGGGTTCTAAAATATCTTTAATTATGAAAACGTTAAAACTAATTCATAGGTGCTTTGTCTTAGTTACAGTTGTTTTCTACAAAAAGATTAAAAGTAATTTCAATTAAATATAATATCAACAAACAGTTCTATTTCCACATACAATTATATGATTCGAAAAAAAACTTTTGTTCATTTAAAAAGTCTGGATGAGTTTTTTTAAGATATGTTTTTACTACAACATATCTTTCAATATAGAAGCTATAAATTGGAAATAATTCTAAAGTTAGGATTCAAGACTTATTTACTATAATAATACTCAGTTTTTGTTTGTCCTGAAAATGCGCGAGCACCTTACTATCTGAGTGCATATGAGCGCACACTTAATTTCAACAGATGTAAAAAAAAGGGGCGGATGTAAATATACTTTAGTAGACATCTTGTACAACATATTAAAACCTTATCAGTTTTTAAAAAGACCTAATGTTAGGTCGTAGAATAACATTAAGTTTATTTATTGATGGTATTAAGTACGGTAAAGTTTAACCCTAACTAAACTAGAGCAAAAAACGAACAGGTGACAAATTACATTTCTTTTTATCGAATATGGGCCGTATTTAATAAAGGCTCAACTAATGTTAGGCCTAAGACAAGTGGACTTGTATATTTCGGTGTATGCGATTAGAATTCTTTCGTATTATTCTAGAAATCCTGTATTTAAGGAAGTACCTTTGCAATAAAGATAGTAATTTGACTGAAAATGTTTTGTATTCTGCTAGTTTAGTAATACAACTCAAAACTTACCAAGCAATTCATGGTCAGTGAGATAGTCTATTAGCAGGTCAGTAGGAGATAATTCTAACTATAGTTAGAGTGAAGTTACGTTCCTCACTGGCTATCTTATATTTTTGTCATCTTTTATATAGAAGTTGAGATAATCAAAGCAAGTGACACACCCTTTGTTGTCTCTTGCTAAGACCGATAGGCCTATAGACTTGTTACACTTTGTAATTGGCTGTATTTCAAAGTCTTCTCTAAACGCTACTAACCTTCACAGGAAGTGATTTCCATCTCCAAATCTAAAAAGAAAAAAATTACCCTCTGTCAAACCTGATGACCTCGAAAAGACACGCCCTGTTAAAAATACAGACTAAATGTAGAACATTGAAATAATTTCCATCAATTGTTTTCTAAAGTTACACATACAAAACGGCCGTAGGGATGGTTTTTTTTTTGGCACAAAAGAAGAAAAAACTTTGCGATAGCTATAACATAACCATCAGCTGGTCAACTCCAAATAATTGTTATTTCTCCTAAATTCTCTGACGTTTAGTAAGTTAACAATCTATACTACAATATTTGCATTTTTGAAGGAACATTAAAAAAATTCTACTTTTAAAGGTTAATCTGATGTTCCCATTATTTGTCCTAGGCCTAATTATGTTTTCGATTTTAGAAAGATAATACATGAATATTAACTATTCATAAAAAAATATGTTTTTATTCTATATTTGCTAAATGCTTACTAATTATTTTTATTCAAATCTTTCGCTTGTTATTACGTACACAGCTACACAGTGGGCTTTCTTTTCTTTGCCCACTACGGGTATCTAAAGCCGGTTTTTAGCGTTATAAGCCTTCAGACTTACCGCTAAGCCACTGGAGAGCTATTGAAGTCTTTTATTTTTATATGGAAATTTCGGGTCGGTAATAACTTCTGCAAACAGGCAAAAACATTGAGCTTAAAAACTTTATATGAAAATATTTATATGTATGACAACTTATCAAGATACGAAGTTAAGGTTTTGATGTAAATGTCAATAGGAAATTAAAATAAATTTTCAATCTGAATATCGTGGACTGAACAACAAGATCTCAGATTCTAAAGTTTAAGTTTAGACTTCCCTAATTTTGAAGAACTGATCAAAAGGCAGAAGGAAAGCTAGCCAGCAGCAGCTGCCGCCGTAACAAGGACCTTTTCCGATTTTTATACTGAATAACAGGAGTATTTTTTAACCCTCATCATTAGCAAGTCTGACACTAATTACTTTTAATTACTTATATTATTTATATCATCAATGATTAACAACAATTTTCAGCACATTTTTTTCAAAGAACATTTTCCTTTCAAATAACCAAGTAAAATTAATTACTTTTGATTAATAAAATAAAACAGTATTAATATTCAATTGTTATTTAAGTGCAATCCCCTGTCCCGATATTTATACGGTATTTAGGACATCAATGGCTATACGGTTGAATACAAATCGAAATCATTGTGATAGGCTTAGGGCGTGAGTTGCCTGTGTGATAGAGCTCTCGATTTCCGGATACCACAAAATATTTCCTGCATTTTAAGCTGTGGGTGCGTTATAAGAGTGATGGTCAATCTCGTAGTGTGAATGGTGGGTCGTCGGGTGCTGCTGATTGACTACCCTCCTTCAGGTCAATAGTTCACAATTAGGAACAGTAGCAGATAGCCTTGGTAACTTTGCCATAAATACAAATACTGATATGATTAAGTATTGGTAAAAATGAAAGTTTAATATAAATTATGTTTGAGGTTTCAAAAAAAGAAAAAAAGAAATACGGATAATGTATTATCACCAGTAGGCGGTACAACTTTTGTTAATTTAAATTTTTGTACCAGTTTACCATGAAACCATTGTCATCATATAATGTAATAAACTGTTTGAATTAGAAATCACAAAAACTACGAAACTATGGCTGTTAAAAAAATCACCTTATACTGCATATTATTATTATTATTTTCCTTTACATTTCTCATAATTTGCCCATTGCAGAGTAAAAGGAACGAAGAAATATACAGTCATCTCCTCTCTAACTTGATTTTTATCAAAAATCATTAGGCCTATTGATTTCCAATGCTTTGCTAGTTTACGGAGTTTTGAAATCGTGTTTCTAAACAGTAGGTTGTATACAGTTCATTACCTTACGATTTTTATTTATTTAATTTTTCATATCTAAGACAGTAGAAATAACATAATATAAAGGGAATATGTTTAAAATATTCTGTCGCTGTTACTGATGCAGGAAAAGGTTTCCGGTTAAGTTCATATTTGCATAGACATATAGTTACGACAAGAAAAAGACAACAAAAGAAAAGGTAAGCCTCGTTAGGACTTGTGTAAAGGAAGTAAGCGACTCATGTAAGGATGACGATTACAGAATTAAGCTAACACATCGTATATGAGGTAGGCTATTGTTTGATAAAGAAAGTTGTCATTTATTTATTTATTATCGTTTACAAAGTGTAAGCAACTTTGAAGGATAAAATATGATAAGTAAAAATTCTCTGCTCGTTTTCAGATCAAGATGTTTAATGATACTGTATTTTCAAGTATGTGTGTGTGTATATATGTCAAATATACTAATATGTTATGACAAGTAAAATTGTAATTATTATACGCTGTTTTGTAAAAGGCATTCACACAATAACAGTTAATACATATAGCCTAATCTGTGTCGGGTCCATAGCGTTAGTGCAGTTGTTAATATATGACTGCATCAAACTTTGTAGGCTTCTTTACAGTAACACAAGATAGCCCATTGTGTAGCTTTGTGCTTAAACACCAAACAAACAAAATCTTTACAGTAGTGATATCTGAAGTACAGGCCCATTAATTTTATTTTATCAATGAATATATGTTTGTATTTATAAGTTTATACTGCTGTGAAGAATAAATGTTTTATTGTTAAATTTGAAAAATTTATAGAGGAGAAGGCGCTGATTATATATTTTAGTAAAACTTTTTGTTGTTAAGGGACCGAATAAATAATTCAGTGATTAAAAATACAGAAAATGGAAAACTATTATTGTCTCATGACAAATATAATTGTTAAAGCACAGTTGTCACAAAACGCTAGCCTGTTATATTTTTAACACTACATTCTTTATTTTAAGAAGAAAAGTAACATTTTAAAATAGGCTATTTTTCGGTGTTTTATTTATACGTATTAAAATTGGTGTTTTTCGGAGTTTTCGCTTTTAATACTGTAATGAGTATACTAATAATCCGTATATTCTCTGCACACTAATTTCCCTTATAGGAGTAATAACATATACATAACATAATATACGTTTTATTTATTGCTATAAAAGTAAGTAAAATTTAGAAACGTATTAGGTTAGAGTGGCTAAAATAATAACAATTATACACGAGTTCATATGGAAAGGGTTAAATCTCGCGAACACAGTGACTTCGGAAAGTGGGGACGTTAATTTAAACTGAATAACCATTTCCAGTGTTTATTGAAAAAATACCGATTTCATTATTATTATTATTATTCTATATCGAGTATGTTTATCAGTTAAAATCGAAAATCAGAAGCCCTAAGTTATAGTTCATGTGCGTGTCAATTGTTTTCAATGTGCGTTTTTGTAGTTAAGTTTACAGAAAAGTGAACGACTATATAAACCAGAACAAGTTTTGTTTTTCTTTCTCTCAACACCATATTTGTACTTCTTCAGGAACGACCTTCTGTTTAAAACTGGTTAGCTTTAGTGTCTCTAACAAGCTTTAAACTTTCAATTTGCTCTATGCAACAATGGAATAATAGAAAATGAAAGCACGTGCGAGATATTATATAATATGTCCAGTAAGCACATCATAATATTAGTTTATAAAAGTAAATAATATATTTTCAATTCATAAAACCTTGTAATTGACAGAAAAATTTAAATAATGCTAATAAAAGTTGATAAAATATAAAAATTCAGGCTACCATTCTTCTTCTTCAGGCCTCAAAGGAAAACGGGACCTTTTTTTTTAGCCGCGGCATGTC